>NC_053456.1:3431118-3456118 GCF_015227805.2 Hirundo rustica | reverse complement strand
CATGCAGGCTGATACGGTGCCAATTGGTCATTATTTTATACTTCATGCAATTTTTCATGGATATTAAAATCCTGGTATTTGGTGCCTGAAATGTGGATCCCTGCTTTGCATGTCCTATTGCTAGAGCAGATCATTAGGAACTTATTAGTGAACTGGCCTCATTCCTTGAGCGTATTTATCATACTTAGCTCATGCAGCATGTGACCAGAACAGGAATAAACTTCACACCAGAGCCCTTCCAGCCTGTCAGTTGTGAAAGTGAGGTGTTTCTTTAATTTTAAAGAAGCAAAAGCAGGGAGAGGATGAATATGGTGGACTGCCAGCCAAAAGCAAAGGGCTAGGAAACACCAACATGGAAGGAAATCCAGCAGGAAAAAAATTAAGTACTTTCAGATCACTGAAGGATCTCAGCTTCCAGGAAAACTCAAGCTGCTCCTCTATGAACCTGATCTGATTTTTTTTTTTTTTTCTTTCCCCTGGGATGTGAGAGCACAGAAAGTCAGGCATAGAAAAAAACTCCACTTTCATAGCAAAATTGCTAAGAATGAATACCAAGGACTATGCTAATTTTTTTTTTCTATCCAGTCACAGCTACCTTCAAGTCCCACTGTGAAAGTTCACATTTAATAAGGTGTGATTAACGAATCCTCAAGGAAGCCAAAATTGTGCTATGAAATGAAGGGGAGATCTGGCAGCAAGGAAAATACAGTAGAAACCACAGCTAAAGTAACCCAAGTGACAGGGAAACTAGTAGATGCCTGGAAATTAGGATTCAGACTGCGTTTCTTTTTAAGAGAGTTTCCTAGGTTTGCACACATACAAGGCTTTTTTTTTTTTCCCTTTATTCCTCTTTACAGTAAATTTGAAAATTCAAACTTGATACATTGAATTATGGCAGTATTACTTGTGTGAACTGTTTCCTAAATCTGCATTTCTGCCAATTTAACCTGTTGGTTAAAAGTCAAACTCAAAGAAAACTCTGGGCTTTGAGCTATAAATGTATTTTGGCTTTGAACCTCCAGCCTTGACCTAGGGGTGCACCAAATCCAGAGCTGGAGTCAGGGCACAAGTTTAGCCACGAAGGGGAAATCCCAGAGTCTTAGCTCAGGAGATTTAAGCACGATCAAGTCACTTACTCAAATTAGCTTAAAATCCCAAAGCACTCAGCCTAAACGCTCTCAAACCCCAGCATTGCCTGTGGAAAACCGTCATGGATGAGCTGGGAGCTTTCCCAGCACTGCACCCAATGGGATGAACCTCTGCCCTGACCCAGTTGTCCTGCTGATTACCCTCAGAGCAACACATTATTGCCCCTCAGTAATACCTCAGTAACTGCTAATTTCATTTCTTTTCCACTCCTTGCATATTTTCTGCTTTTCTTCAGCAACTTTTTAGTGTCCTCCTCACGGAGGACACCTTATCTCAGTCCTTCCCTCTGACTTACTTTTCCCTAATATCAGCAAGCCCAGCCCTTGCCTTCTTGCACTTCTCTACAATCACTTCTCCATTACTTTGAATTCCTTATATTTTTTTTTAAGGCACACTACATCTGATTCCCACTACACCCTTCTCTGTCCCATCCTGGGAAACATTTGAGATCAGATTGGATGGGGGCCTGAGCAACCTGGTCACAACCTGGTCTAGTTGATGGTTTCTCTGGTCATTGCAAGGTCTAGATGACTTTTAATGATCTCTTCCAACCCAAACCATTCTGTCTATGATTCTCGCCCCACAGTTGTGCTCCATCCAGCTCCCAGAACTTTTCTTTCCTCAAGCAGGAGTCAACCACCTCCACTGCTCTCATCCAGACTTGCCTCCACCCACCCTTCCAAAGGCTGGGTGATGTGCTTGTCCCTCAGTCTTTGCCTGCTTTGCTCATCCCTTGCACGTGGCATTCGTGCCACACACAGATGTAGCCTGGCAGGGAATCATCCATATTTTATGAATTAATTTAGAAATTAATATATTAAAATACTTCATATTTTCATATTAATTTATGTTAGTACTAAAAAGGAAATGCTAGAGCTATTTAGTCTACCACATCCATATCAAGGCCTCAGTTTTGATCTGAGGGAACCTGACAGCTTGGGCAGAGTTCTTTGTTCAGACACCACACAACATACCTTAGCAGTGCTCAGTGTGCAGCTGTTACAACACTAATTGAAATATGTTTTTAAATGTATCAGGTTTCCGAACATTTGCAGAATTATTTTCTTCCCCTCATGTGCAAAACCCAGTATTTCAGCCGTTTAAAATTAGTGTTTAATCCCTACAATGTGTTAGTAGGTCATAAAATAGAACTGGACTAAGGTATTTTACATTGGAGATGGGGATAAGTCTGCAGTCGTAGGTGGATGAGGGGGACCCACAACTTTAGGAAACCACAGGATCCCCATCTGGTTTGGGTTGGAAGAGACCTTAAAGCTCATCTCATTTCACCCCCTGTCATGGGCAGGGACACCTTCCATTAGACCAGGTTGCTCCAAGCCCCATCCAACCTGGCCAGAGCCTCACCATCCTCACAGTGAAGACTTGCTTCTTAATATCTAATAATATCTCCCCGGTATCTAAAATCCTAATATCTAAACCCACTCTTGTCCATTTTGAAGCCATCACCTTGTCCTAGAGCACTGTCTTGCAGTGTCACAACATTCATAACATCGTTGGAGTAGAGATAAATTGAAAGGAAGCAGATTTGACATGCCACCCCACAGGTTGTACCCAATCCCATCTGAGATCTCCTGTGTCATCCATGGGGGTGGAGCTCAGAGAGATGGACCCAAGGAAGCTCACAGAGAGGCTCATGAAACACTTGTGTTTTGTCAGATGGACGAGCGATGCAGATGCCACATTTTGCAATGAAATGAAATGATAAATCTCTCTCAAATATCTAGAGGAAATGTTTGGGGCTTTTTTTCCTTCACTGTGAAATACAGGTTCCCACGGGGGCCCACACTCAATCTACAGAGGGGAAATTATAACTAATCTGTTTGCAAAGTCTCTAAAACTGCATTTCTGCTAAAACAAGACAACAACAAAAACACCTCTGAGAGTGAGTATCTCTCAATCTTCCTGGACTAAGTCTTTGACTGAAAAGCTGTGCATTTCCCATTTGCAGTGGTATAAAAGTCACAAGATATCAGATCACAAGCTGTCACTGGTCCCAGACTAAATATCCCCCATCCTTTGCCTAAGGCAAGTGGGTCTCTTTTCCATGGGAGGGGGCCAAACAGAAATCCCACTCTTCTGAGGAAAGAAGGAAACATTTTTGTGACAGTTTGTTTTTATTTTTTTTAAAGGCAGTTCTTTTGAAGCTGCTCGGGGGGTTGGATGTTAGATGTGGTCCCAATGGAGATGGATTAGTGGCCAGAGCATAGCAAAGCGGTCAAAGGTGCAAGATAAATGCAATTTATATATAATTGCCCAAGCTGCACCTGTTCCATTTTCAACAGGAGACCTAGTCTGCAGACACAAACATAGAATATATCCTTTTTTTCCCCTTTATTTGAGTGTAAAATAGGGAATTCTAAACTTGTATCAGAGTAAAGCAAGAAAAAATAACCTTTAAATAGCATGTAAATTTTTTATGAATCAAGCTCTAAATAAAGAAAACTCCCAAGCTGGGAATTCAAAATACTAGCCAGAGAGAGCTGATTTGCTACCAGGCTCAAGAACAATATTTAGTTTACAGAATCAATCTGGAAATAAAACTAGTGCTTGCATCAGCATGAAAGCTACAAAAATAAAAAAGAGGTCTTAATAAAATATACAGTGGAAAAGGAAAGGATAAAAGCCCTAGCACAGCTATGAGGCCCTCAACAGCCCACTCAAGTAATAAAATAGAATATGATGTAATATAGAACAACAATGAAAGGATTTTAAATTTCTAGGTAGGATTCTGAAAAACTGTTTCCAGCTTTTGTTGCAGAGCAGGCACTCCGAGAGTTCCCCTGTGAAGCTACAACAAAGCCGGTGTGTGGCAGACATGGGCGTTGACGAGGGCAGAACAAGCATTAACCTTCACCTTACTTCTCCATCGCTGGACCAGGAGCCTGGATATTTCTGTATTTCTAGATGTTCCATTCTGTTTTCTCTCCTGCTCACTCACCCACTCCTGGTTTCCCTCCTTATCAGCAGCACAGAGAATTTTTTGCTCACCAGAGCATTGATGCTTTGCCATGAAGGCAACCACCTTCTTCACCTTTCATAAGGAAAGTGTCTTGAACTTTGTGCTAAGCAGCTTGGAAAAATCTGAGATTAGACCCATCCCATATTGGCTCAACTAATTTCAGCCTGTCCAAATTAGGATGAGTCCGTAAGACTCCATAGGAAAATCATGTGAGCACCGAATGGCTGTGCTACGTGCCATGCTCTGCACACTCGTTACAGGGCTGCACCCCCTGGCTTTAAGGAAACGGGGCCTTGTGAAGCTCACACTCTAAGAGGGACACGCAACTTCTCTCAAAATTCAATGGCATCCCAAAATTAAATTGTCAGAATCTGGTTCTGCAATGAACGGTGGCCTCTACCCTAAATTTTAGATGAGCCAGAACCAATGCAATTCACTCATTGCAGTAACACAGTAAATTTTCCTTCTCCCCATGAAGCTGAAAGCTATTACAGAATACCACCAATACCGCACAAATTAAAAACTATGGATTGTGAAATTTGTGGCCCTTTTTTCTACTGTGGTCCAGCTGTGGCAGGCATGGCGTACAGAGGTAATCACAGAGCTCTTTTCTGCAGCCGGCCACACGGTCCTACCAAAAGTTCTTGGGCTGACAAAAAGAACTGGCTGAATCCCATTTTTCTTGCCCTGGCATGGAAACTCAGCTCCACTGCAACACCTAAACATTCCTGTTTTCTTCTTTACAACACTTCATTAACAATAAACAATGATTCAGACAGCTTATGCAGTTTTTTCTGCCAATGATTTGCTTCAAAAGATTTATCTGTGATAATTTTTTAGGCACCTCTGTCTGACTCTTTTAACCCTTGTTCTATCACTGGCTGCAATAGGTACACGGACTTGAGAAGGGGTGACAAATAGAAATCTGATTGTCCCAAAGTTCTTTTTACACAGAAAAAAGGAGAATGTTATAAACAACATCCCTTACTTTGTGCTTCTGCAGGAAAGACAGGAATAGCTCCAATTCCTCCTAGAACATGTCTCTAATGAAGCTACAACAGGTCATGATCAGCTGCTCAGAAAACAGCAACACCCTCAGAAAAAAGGCCTTTATCTCTTTTTTAGGTTTCAAAAAGTTGGTTGAAAAACCTGGGCCTGCTCTTAAAATGACCCCAAAGGTAGAAAAGGATGTTACTTTCAATTTGCTTCCTCCACTGAACACAGACTGCAGTTTCACACCTATGTCATTAATGCAATTACAAGCTCTGCCTAAACTATCAAATTAATGTGAAATTTCTCTTAAGATGCACCTGAGCCATTAGCCAGGGTGCCAGTGCCGTGTGCCTCCTGAAGGCTGTGCATGAGGTATTGGGTCTGGCCCAGCCAAGCCCGTCAGAGCTCCCAACAACTCAAACACTGGCGTGATGCACAGAGGCTCCATAAAAGCAAACACATCCCTGATAATAATACTTCCCCCTTTATCCAGTGAGCTACATTGCAGGAGATCATGAACTAATATTTACAACACCCCAGAGAGGCGGGCTGGTATCATTTCCCTGTGTTTCAAAGATGGGCGAAGGTGAGAGAAAGCTGAAGCAATTTGCTGTAATTCACAGAGGAAGTCTGTGGTGAGTCAGGGGAGAGTGCAGCGCTCTCACTGCCTGTGCCTCTGCCACAAGACCATCCTTCCTGTCCCTAAATGCCAGGCTCCAGCCTGATGATGTGCTGTAGCTCTAGCGTATTAAATCTGACACCCTATACATGTTGTGGATCATAAGGCTGAGTCCCATAAAATTGATGGATGAGAAGTTGAGAAGCCAAAAGGGACAGAGGAAAGAAGCAGGAGAAGAGTCCCCGCATTGCAGCTGTGTGGCATTTCTCTAGGCAGTAGGTTCCCATGCTACTTCAAGACCATAACATATTTTAGCTATTACGAATGCAGTTTATTTTGCAAATCAAGGTGATTGCACACATTTCAGCTTGTCAAATTTTCAGCCTTTCAACCATATGTCTGTCGACCTTATGGACTACCAACTTTATGGGATTCAACCATATGTCCAGATCCTGATATATATGAAGGCCAGTTCTAACATAAGAGCTTTACAGTAGTAGTGTAGTAAACCATAATGTTTGCAGATGGCTGTAATAAAATCATTCAGGAGAGGAAAGGTGCAGGGACGTAAAGCCTTCAAAGCTTCTTCTACTGAATAAACAATTTGATCTGAATAATGTAGTGGGAAGCACATTCTGCCAATGAACTGGCTGATCCAGTCCAAAATGTTGCTTTTAATTTTCTTTCCTAATCCCACGTGTATTTTAACTTCCTTTTGTATTTTCCTTTGTGGGATTATCTTAAAATACAGAAGAAAAGTATAAGAAGGAAAAATAACAAAGTAAAGGATTTTGTTTTAAAGGCACAGTACACTTCTAAACTGTAAATTTTTCATCTGTGAAAAGCCAAAGGGTTATGTGGGGCCTCGAAAATGTATTAATAGAGAGGTATAATGTTTTTACCCTCACATGGTGAGATTGAAGGATGATGTGACTTGCTTCATTTCCTGAAGCGGGACTCAGCTTTCAAAGTTAAGGCAAGTTTCCTCCTGAGTAAACTTTTTCTAACTCTAGGAAGTTGGAGTTTGGTTTATGTCCTGCTGCACAATAATTCAGATGATAATTCACATTCCCTTTGTCCAACATAACTTGATATCTCTATTATTAGGGAAGCTCCGGTCCCACTTTCCCCTAACTGAAACATGCTGAGCCAATGTGTGGCCCTCAGAGAGCTCTGTCCTGGCTGACAGTGGGGAAGGGAGCACTGTCTGTAAGGGGAGCCAGGGCCAGCATAGGTGTGATGGAAGGTCTTTTTCAAACCAAAGTATTTTTTAAGCTGACAGCGTGTGGTGAGCTTTGGCAAGCTTCCTTGAACTAGACAAAAATCACTTCCTACTCAGGAAAGAAGGGAACCTTCCCTGGGCATTAACTGGGAAGTGAAAAAGTGAACTGCAACCTGCTTCTGCTGCTGGTGTGCAAAATCACGGCGAGAGGAAACCCCCTGAGCTGTTGACTTTCAGACTACTTGGACAGAGCCAGCTCTCATACTGCTAACGTCATGGAAATACCAATAGGCAGTTTTCCTATTGGATCAAATGCAGCAGGGTCAGATAGCATCTAAGAAACAAGAAATACATTGTCACTCTTCCTTCCCATGCCAGACTTTGCGTTGGCCAAGTTGCAGTTGTTTCTGAGTGCTAGGGCTTGTCTCATTTCAAGAGGGCTTGGCCTGGGAGATGATGATTGCCACAGCACCTACCAACATTCACCCCATCACACCCAATTGTCCTTCACCAAGCAATAACCATCAAGAAAAACAAAAAAAAAGTAAGTCAGAACAGAGCAAAAGAATTTTTTGGAAGCCTCAGCACCTGCACAAATGTGCTCATGAAAGACTGTGAAGAACAGAGCGTGACCCTCAAACCTGCCCTCGGTGTGCGCGGCTGCCTTACCTGTGTGCTCGTATTTGTGTCGCAGCAGGGAACTGCTCTTCTGGAATGTCTTGTCACATAAGTCACACGCATACATGCCACTTTCTGTCTTCTTGATCTTCTTTCGGGACAGACAGGAGTCGGAGTCCGTCATGTCGTCGAGGCCGGACATGTAGTCTGGGGTTCCATCAAGCAATTCTCCCTGTAAAGGAACCACTCGTCATCAAACTGCTGCTCCCACCAACAATCCTGACCACCAACCATCCAGGGAAGTGAAAGTCATGCCTCGGTGGACCTTCTCAGCTTAGGAATATCAATAATGGAACTACAGCTGATGGAAAGTATGGAAATAACGAGGAGCCTTCTACTTCTATGCCTCAAACCAACTTTCTGTCTTTGAGCACTCTGCAGTAATTTGGTTTGCACAAACCAACAGTATTTACCGTATCAGCGCTAAATACTTCCAAGAAAGTGTGAAGGGGAGGCCCTTGATGGCCAGCAAAAGGCATTGCATTATTTTACAGATAAAAATATAAGCAACAGCTAAGAGATCATTCCTTTCAAAATTCCTAAACTTGGATGTATTCTGTATCTGTAGAAAGGTTTTAATTGAATTTTATATTTAGGTACAAATGTTATTATTATGCAATCCATTTAAATGTATGTCTCCCGACTAAAGGCCTCAAGCTATATTTTTATATTTAATTTTGTAATTTGAAATAGGGAATATTAATAACACTTTTTATCAATGTTCTATCTATGTTAAAACAGCCTTCAGCATTAAGCAATAATGAATGTGGATCAGTAAATTATTAAATTTCTTGATATTTATTTTGTCTCGATCCAAAGAGAGTGCAAACTTGCATGATAACATACATTTCCATTTGCTATCACACAGTTCAGTTTTCTTAGACTAGGTTTGCACTAATTAATATTAGAGAAGATTAAATAGGCTTAAATACATTTACAAAGAGGGCAGATGTACTGTAAATTGGAATAGTGGAACAGCTGTTATGGAGGTGCAGTGCTATTTATGCTCCTATTGTGCAAAGAGGGATTACAGTCTGTAATGTAAAACCATACCTGATTTTCACATTTGAAACTATAAAACATTTACTAGTCAGTAAAATTACTAATGGACGGTAATAGGACATGGGGGAACAGGCGCAAATCTAAGAAAAAATTATTAATCTATAATCAGTTAATCTCATTTAACTAAACTCTGTACGTTATATCTGAATACACCCAGCAAAAGGCTATAAAAGTACAAGAGCTTTGTGGAGCTGCTCTTCACTGCAGGCATGCAAGGGACAAAATCATTTGCTACACCTGCGTTGACTCTGGGATGACCTGAAGGAAGAATTACGGGTTGTACCCGGGCATGAAAAAGTGCTGACCCAGATTACATGTCCAGGGAAAGACTTTGTCTGCAATTAAGGGCCCTGGCTGCTACCTCTCCAAATAATTTCATTTAATCTCTGGGGTTTTTTCAAAGCTGTTCCAGATGACTGGCAGGATTAGAGGACTAAGAGTCTGGGAAGAGCAGTAGGTGGCCCAGAGGAAGGGGTTATGGGTCAATGTTTCTTATTCCCCAGACATTTGTGAGAAGAGAGGACAACTTTCCCATGAATCCCATGAACAATCCCCCAAAAATATGGAGAAGGAAGCTCTGAAGGCTTTCAGTGATTTATAGTGTCTATGAGGCTGTATGGACATCTGCTTAGAGGAATACAACTTTGTGTCTGAGTGTGGAGGTGACTCCAAAAGGGTCTCCCACTGCTACTTTACTCTGTGGTGAAATGTAGTTAATTTTTCTACAAAGTTTCCTTTTTTTTTTTTTTCTCTAGAATATGTTTTTTTATAGACATTGTTATTCATATTATTATTACTATTATTATTATTATTATTATATACAAATCTAATGAGAAATGGCTGAACTCTTAACAAAACAAAGGTCATTATGCCTGTTCAAAGTAATTGATACTGCTTCTGAATCCAAGTAGAGGTACTCTTAAGTTAACTGCAGTTTACTTTCCTACTCCACCACATCTTTCCAAGTTCAGTCTTCAATAAACTCTGCTAATTTTGTTGGAAATGTTGATTATAGCTTTGGGCTTTTTCTTCTCTAAGACAACATATCACAAACTATCAAACTCCAGCCTTTCAAAGGAGAAAACAGTTGAAACCATTTACCTGAAATCCTTGTTTCCGCTGGTACTTTCTCCTTTGCTGCATATCGGCAAAAGTAGCTGCTCCAGTTGGGTAGGTATAGGCCATATGTGGTAGGAAGCTCATCTGATCTAGTCCTGGGTATGGTCGCAGCCCAGGAATACTGGTCTGGACTGGCGGCATAAAAGTGGCTGGGGGAAATGCGCTCTGTGGTGGAAGTGTTGTGTATAAAGGTTTGGCACTAAATGGGTTCATACCAAATACTGGGTTAGTGCTTTTATCCAGATTATTTGAATTAGAAAACTCCTTCTTGATAAAAGTCAAGTTCAGCGGCTCATCTGAATTTTCAGATGATGAAGAAACACTGTTGTGTTCTAAATTTACACTATTAGATTTTGTTTTGTTCTTTGTGGCTATAATACTTTTGGGTTCCTTCATTTGTTTTGGTAAAGACAAGTCCAATGGCTCAGCCTGAAGCTCCTCAGAAGAGAAACTGTTTGGAGTGTAAGAACTACTGTGGGAGTTTTTAGAAGATGTGGAAGAAAGATTTAAAGGAGAAGGAGTATTGCTCCTAGAGTGGTCCAATTTATCAACTGGCTTAATATTGGTAAAATGAGGAGGTTTTGTTAGCCTGAGAGGAGTATCACAATTAGTAACACTGTTATGGAGTTCAGCTATAGATGGTGAAGTTATAGAGTCCACAGGCTTTATTGGAGATCTGGCTGACAAAGAGTCTTTAGTGGGAGTGTTGTTGGTGGCAGCCAGCGCCACCTTGGCACTGGCCCTTTCCAGTGATGGTGACCTGGAACTTGAATACTGGTAGACTTTTCTTTGTTCAAACCATTCCTTCACAAATTCCTGAGGAAGGCCAACAGCAATGGAAATTTTCAGTAGTTCATCAGAGTTGGGTTCCATATTCATAGCATAATATGCTTTAAGTACAGACATGTGGTCCTTGTATGGGTTGATGGGGCTAGTCATTCCTTTCTCAGAAAGTACTGATGACAGCAAGAGGGTTTGCTTATCAAACACTCCAGGTTTGTTGGGAACCATGTTCTCGTGAGGCTGAAGGACTGCCTTGATTTCTTCGTTCATTTTACACAGGTAACGCTCATGCTGATGCAACGGAATGGGACCAGGAAAGCTTTCTTTACAGAACTGGCATGAAAATGGAGTGGATACGTTGTGGTTCTCTATCATCTTGTCTTCAGTTACCAGGTCTATTAGGGTTCGCAGCTTCTCTTTTTTAATGTTATTGAGCTGCCTCCTTGAGTCTGTGGTCAAGCTCTGGAGGCAAGCTTTGGCTTCATTGACTTTCTCTAATGTGTAGTCAATAATACTTTTAGTGGCACCATTATGACTTACTACTGGAAGACCCACGGGGGGAATATTGGGGGAGGTAACTCCTTGTTCCTCGGCTTGAGAGCATGAATCCTTCATATGGTAAACCTTCAACTTGGAGATCTCTTCAGCCTTGCAGTCCATTTTCTGCCTGGAAACCGTGTTGTCCACAATCTGTAGGACCTTCTGCACCTCGCTTAAATTGCTGCCTACCGCAGGAAACCCGAGCAACGGTGCTTCCATCCCTACACCTAAGTGCTGCATTGGACTTTGAGCAGACGCGTGAACTCCTAAGGGGCTGGTTGCTCCAAGTCCACCATTCATAAAAGGACTAGTTGCACTAAACCCATGTGAGGCCATAAGAACCTTGTACTCATTGAAATCTAGTGGTTCTGTTTTAATTTTCAGTAGGCCTGTTTGCTCAGACATACTAAGTGGTTTGCCATTCTCCAGCTTGTTTCTCAGCTGTGTGATGGCTGAATTAGTAGGAGAGGAAGATACAGAATTAGGAGAAGAACCCGTCTTGATATTGTTTCTCATTCTGCCATTTACAGAGATTAAACCAATACACTTCTTGCTGCTGATGTGCGAACTGTAGGAGCCAGAATGGGAGAAACGTTTCTTGCAGTTTGGACACTCATATGGTTTTTCACCTAAAATGATAATTAAAACCAAATGTTAATTATCATTCTTGCTGCTATAATTGCAAGAGATTGCATTTGTTATCTAACGGATTGCCTGTGTATCCAGCGATTAATAGTGAGGGAAATATTAATTCTATGAACATGGTCACACACCACCACTGCCTCACCCTCCTCTTTCTACAGGTTTTGAGGTCAGTTTGAACCCAGGGTCTCCAGGTGGCAACAGCCACCAAAGTATGAGATTGGCTCCAGACTGACCAGGGCAAGTCACAGGTAAGTGCCCTGTGGGGAAGAGAGTCAAACCATATCAAGACTTCTCAAATTTGATTTCTATCTTTTTTTTTCTTTTTTTTTTTTACCTCCCCCAAAATGGAGTTTTCACCGGGTATGAGCACCAGTATTCAAAACTGAGTCCTGATGTTTAAACCTCCACATCAGTTTGTGCCTGGGCTGAGCCTGGTGACATTTTGTGTGCTGAATTCTGCATCAAGCAGGAGAGCCAAAATGCCCAAGTCATTCAATCTGAGAGGCTTGGCAGCTTCTTGTTATCTGAGAATATGAGTTGTATTTCACTGGGGGGGACTTTTTATTTTGGAAGATATAATGGACTCCTCAGGTTCCTGCTGCGCAGCAATGAATGAACGCTTCTGAACTCAAACTGCCAAACAATCTATATTATTTGCAGGAAGCTTTACTATTTCCAAATCTTTTAGCGAGACCATGGTATTAACAGCATGATAAATGAGGATGACTCAGATATCACTTATGAAATACCTTGGTAGCTCCAAGAAGCCAGAAGCAGAACAGTGTAAATTTTAAGCAGTCTTTAAAACTCAGCTAATTAAACAAAATGCAAATGAGCACACCAGCACCTCCGCTACTCACCACTGTGAATTCGCAGGTGTTCCTTCAGATGGTGTTTATATTTGAAGGCCTTGCCACACTCAGTGCATTTGAACTTGCGATTGCCTGCTCCTTGGGTCAGCATTTGGTGCTGGGAGGAAAAGAAGAAAAACAAAAGAGATACCAACATGAATTTTATGCAAGAGAAACCATGAATTTCAAGCTTAAAAACCCAAAAATTAAATTAATGTGACTCTGAATTCATCAAGCGGACCAAAAGGTCTGCATGTACATTTATTTGTCTCATCAGTGTTGCAATAAAAATCAAAATGTTGGCAGTAAACCGAAACAAATGAGAAAGTACTTTCACATGAGCATTCGATATTTGCTTTAGAATAATTTCCTAAGTCTCTCATCAGAAATGTGTTGCTTTAAGGTATCTTACTATGAGAGAAACAGTTTTATAAGAAGATTTGTGGCTCTTAATATTCCTAGCAGATTCTGAACATGTGGGACTCAGCTTGTTTAAAAATTCTGTTTACTGCATGTGGAGGAAAGAGAGAAACATTGTCGTTAGTGGCATTTCGTGTAAGATTTAATTCATTATGAAGCAGGAGAGATTGTGTCTTCAGCATAAGCTGCTGCTGGAAATGTTTGTTAAAATCACAGAGCAGCAGGAAGGACTTGAGCTACCTTTCGTGCCATGTTTTCCCTCAGCGCTCTTCTGAGAGGCGAGGGAAAGTTGAAAGTTAAAAGTGGTGTAAAGATATAATCAAAGGCAGCTGACCTTTTTGCAACAAGCAAGGAAAGCCCCATGACTTTGAATTTGGAGAGAAAAAAAAAATTAATTAAAAACTAATTATTATCTTGATAATCATGTAGCCAACCACTCTGGATGCTCAAGGTAGGAGGTCAGCCTTTTGCAGGCAACCACAACACAAAAGCCTTTTGCAGGAGCAGGGAGGGGGGGGGGAAAAGGGTGGAAAAAAAAAAGGAGGGGGGGAAAAAAAAAAAAAAAAAAAGGCAGCGCCGAAACGGTATGACAACTGCGAGGGTGTGCTGCCTCTTCCCACATTCCTGGCGAGACAGATGGTGTTACATGGGACACAGGGAGGTTTGTTCAAACAGCAGCAACCTTCAAAGATCAAGCAGAGCCCAGCCCGCCGCGCGCCATTGAGGGACCCGCGCTCATATGTTGCTGAGTTGCATAAACAAACAGCAACAGCTGTTTTGTCTCCCCCCATCGCCCTCTGAGGACTACTATAAACTTTAGTTGTGCCACTGTTAATATGATACAATCATTTTAATTTACTAATTGTAAATGCCACGAGCAAATGAGGGGACTTTTCAACACCAAAGCTACCATTCATAATGCGCCAGTACCAGCGCGCTCTCGCATGTGAAATTTCAGGCAGTTACGTTGGATAAATATCCAGGCGGGTTTTGTTCCCTCCCCTGGTGTTTTTAATGACACGAGGCAAAAGGAAGAACCTTACAGTGGATCAGGTTAGGAAAAATATACATGGGAAAATGTGTTCGTCTACTGGAAAAGCCATGAGAAGGGAAGAATAGGAGAAAGTGCTCTGGAGTAATTTATATTGATTTAAGATCAAGCAAAAGATACAGTTCTTTTAAAAATGCTAATTGCAAAAATCGCGTGATTAGGAAGATGTGTGTTTGCCTAACTGAATTTACAATCTGCTGAGAAAAACCTACCAAGAGAAATCCAGTTGATAGTGATTTTCAGGTTTTTAAGAAAAATAAATATGGCATAAAGCCTTTATAATTTGACACAATGCACTCATCTATTTATTCAACTTTTAACCACACCATCTGAGTTTCCATTACAGCCCTCCTTAAGTGTTTAGAAGTAATCCTCCAGCTAGAAGCTGTTTTTCTGCTGGTGTATAAAAAATTTTGTAGCGCAGGTCTATCACCAGCCCATCTAGGAGCAGTAGGGAAGCTCAGTCACCTGTTTGGGACACCAGCATTTCCTTAAATGTGGCACTGATATAATATTACATGTACCCCATCGAGGAAAAAACGGCTTTGATTTATTGCAGATACGCTACCGGGCTATACAAATGAGAGCAATGCCCAATTCCAGTGGCACAATCACAAATGATAGCCTGTATGTACTGTCGGAAGAGTTCTTCTCAAAATGTGTAATTATGTCTAACAAACGATTATACAAAATACGCATAATTTCATGTGATTGAAAAGGTTACGCAAAAAGTAATGAAAAAATATTAGCGGATCTTTTAGTATGTCTTGGAGCTCCTATTTGCAACACTGCAAAGTAAAACTAGGTGAAAAATGGAATTAAAATTGCTGAGATGTTTAATAATGTATAATTAAAATGCTACAGTTTCATTCACTTTTTGAGGAACATAAAAACGAAACTAAAGTCAAGTTAAAGTGCAAATAAAATTTCTAAATTAGAAATTAACACACTCATTCGATCGTGAACATAAGACTATTAAATCATATTAGAAGAGACCATCAAAAAATCATTTAGACCTCAATTAAAGCTATTACCATTAAAAGATCTGCATCTTCAAAATGCCATGAAAAATTAATAATGATTGCCAATCAAAGCAATATCGTTTCTCTAAGGGGTTATTACAGAAAGAAATCACTTAAAACCAGCCCCCCACCTGATCTGTCCCTGGCTTGTGTGTCACCATATGCCGCTCGAGCTGGGTGCGGTAGGCAAACGTGTAGTTACAGAGAGGGCACGAGAAGTTCTCCTCGTTCTTCTCGTGGCGGTACTTGATGTGCTCCTTGAGGGACGTCAGGCGCTTGTAGCCCCGGTCGCAGTAGGGGCAGGTCAGCAGTTGGGCGAAGGCATCTGGAGTTCCAGGTGGCAGGTCTGCACGCCGGGATGGTGGGGGGGGGAAAGAGAGGCAGGCCAAAAGGTCAGCAAATCAATGGCAGCTCATGGGCTGATTGCCCGGGATGGTATGAGAGGAATCGCCGCAATCTGCTGCCCGGGAGGGAGGGACGGCGCTTCCAACCGGCGACGGGAGGCACGGGCACCCGCGCACGCCCACGGCAGATTCGCAGGGCCCGCTCTGGACCCCACCGGGAAATTAATTGTGGGCATCACTCCTCCCGCAGACCTGGCTGGCTGGAAAACTAAGAAATACTTTTCCTGATCAATTGGCAATTTGCATTCCAGCCTCAGCTCATTACGTTACTTATGCCATTGACCGAATCCTTCCTACTGACTCTTCTCCAATTATTTATCAAGGCATTGGAGAGCAATAGGCTGGCTACTCTGTCTTTTGTTGCATTAAAACTCTATTAAAACTTCCCAAACTCCCAAGCAGAGCAGCAGCCTTTCTCCCGTTTAAATTCAGCTCTTCAGTTCACCCACCAAATAATACAAATGTGCTGACTAAAAAGTCACAATACACTGAAATTACAGCCCCAATCTTTGCTCATGAAATTCCATGCCGCTGCAGCTGTTCTTCAATTTTTAAGGTAAACACCCAGGCATGTAGTGCATTTATAATTGCAACAGCTGCACGAGGTCAGGATACTGGCTAAAAATGAATTACAGCCTCACCATTTTCTTCTTGCCCATTGGCCTCTGGAGTGCCAAGGCGAGACAGTTCCTCAGGGGCTTCAGGGTAAATAATGGCTGTGTCGCTGCGCTGCAGGTACTCTGCTATGCTGACTGCATGCCCATCTCCTTCCTCCAGTTTCCTTTTGGCAAAATATTCCTCGAAGTCCGACGTGCAATTTGCGTTCTTCACTAAAATAAGAGAGGGGGAAAAAGAAAGGGTGTTTGAGCGCATCGTCCCGGAGAGCTTGGGTCGGTCAGCAATGTTAGAGGTTGAGCAGATGTACTCGAGCTACAAGGCTGGGGCTGCAGCTGGATCCTTGCTCTCATCGGCCTTGCTCCAGCTCCCAATAAATTTAATGTGGGCTTTCCACCAGTGTGGATGGAAGTGAGGTCGGGCAGTTAAATTAACAGGAACATGGGGCTCTACAGGGCAGCAGGAGAATTTTATGAGGCTTGGGTAATGCAGGTAATCTTTCATTGCTGGAACTTGAACAACCTTCACGGGGCTCCTGGGGATCCCACAGGTTTTGGCATGAGTGCAGATCAACCTACAGGACTGAGCTGAGCCACCCCTGGATCCAGCAGACCCCGAGACAGTGCCGATGTGGGACATGGCACTTGCAGGTAGTAAAAGACCAAATTTTTCTGACACAGGTCCTGCCTCAGGCTGCTCTGTCAGGCATAAGAAGAAAATTGCTCACATCTTCCCGCTTTTTCTTTCCTCCCTGAAAAATTAACTTATAATGAGAGATGAGTTGTTTTAAAAACTTACTACTTCATGATTTCTGCAATAGAGACACATGGTTTTGACCATAACAGGGTCACCAAGCCCAAAACCACTTTGACAGCCCATGTAAGAGTTTTCATTCTTTTCTTTAAATGTAATCTCAATTTTTTATTATCCATGCAATGTCCATGAAATATAATACATGCTCAGCCACAAAGCATCCTGTTACTAAAAATGTGCTTTTCTCCTCCAAGTATGAACACTGCTTACAGGAAAGACCTTAAAACTCTGGGATGTTATAGACAAATAATAATATAATTTTACTAGAAAAGAAAAGAAAAGAAAAAAAAAAAAAAGGAGATTATTATTTTCTTCCTCTAAATTGTGTTTCTTTGTTTATTATCAAGTCTTGAAACACACAGCTGGTGGCAGGGAACTAAAGATACTTGTTTTTAACTGACCATAAATGAAAAGAAAAGCTTATGATTGATTAAACTTTTTATGTATTTCTGCTGAGGTGAAGTAAGAAAATGAGGAAACACCATGAACTATTCTGGAGTTCAGGTAAAACACTAAACAGCATAATTCTGCTATCAGAGATTCCAGGGACAAACATGGAGTAAACAAGTGGAAATCAAGGGGGTTATGGTTTGTAACCACTGGAAATGAGAGACTAACCAGCTCCTTGGTATTTAGAAACAGGGAAATGCTTTGCCTCAGTTTCCTATGAAAATGCAATGCAGTGATGCTGGCAGTGAAAATGAGACATGACCTCTGACTGGGGCACAACTGGGAGCCTGCAGCGCCTGATTTGAAGCTCTGATCTCGGCGTCATCGATAAAAGTAGATATCCGTCTCTGTAAACCTCATCCCTTTAGCCGATAAAATCAAATCCTCTGGCTGAGACAAATATGCCCTATTTTTCATATGAGCTGAGCAGCTTCTCAACCATTCTGCAGTATTTTAGTGACAGCGACCAAATGGCACAAGGCACGGGACCATGGTTTTGGAAGGAAACTTCTGTTCCTATCAGAGTGGTTTTGAAGGGAATGGCTATACCACCACAGAGTTCCTCTTGGTCCTACTGCAGCTCCAGTTAACATTTGTTATTAGCATGAGAAACCATTCTCCTCTCTCAAACCCCAAAATAAAGCAGCTTCTAGAGAAGGGGAGGGTGAGTGTGGAGTACTTTACCCCCATTTTGTTCTGGGAGAGAAATATAACAAAATGGTGGTTACTGAGTATGACTTAAACACAAGAGCATCACAGTAGGTGTAGGACTTCTTGTTTTTATCAGGAAAAAAAAAAAAAGGAAAAAAAAAAAAAAAAAAGCTGAGGCTTTACTTTTTATGCTGCAAATCTAACTCTTCATTGCCCTGTTATGCCTAGATCTTCAAAGGGTTACCCAAGCTCCATTCCTTCTCTTGTCTTAGGAATAGATCCAAGGAAAACAAGATTATTTTTGCCAAATCTGGGCCATGAGCCATTAAATGCTACCTGTGAAGCAAGGTGAGAGAGTTTTTCTCCAGAGAGGAGAAATGCAATGGCTCTGTAGGATGATTCCATGTGTCCCTTTTGTGCTCCAGGTAAACTGGGTGTACTTGGAATTTGCAACTGCATTTATAGGATTAGGATTGCCACCAAGCAAGGCCTGAGTTAATATTAGGAGCTACCATCCCCAGCTCAAACCCAAATGAGGTTCTTCCTTTGTGCCCCCAAGTCTATCTGGAGGCTGATCCAACAGGCTGTGGAGGACTGCTGTGATATTACTGGCCTTGGCTCCCTAATTCTAGGGATTATTTAGCTTCAATATCTGTGCATGAAATCCAGGAGCTAAAGCAAATGTTTATGTCTACATTATAAACCCCTAAAAACAAGGGGATTTAGTGGAAAAGCTGATAGATCCTTCACTGAAACAATACCACCAGTGCTGCAAGGCTGCAGATTAACACAAATAGTGAAAGGTGTCCATGTGGGTCTGGTTTCTCACCAGCAACATTACTGACAATTCAGACATGGCTGGAAGCTCACCCAGAGGTACTAAAAAGTCCCATCTGACAACCATTAGGCTTCTCTCTCGACTTCTGGGTGGAAGCCTTGCTTCCCCCCTCCATGCCCTGATTTATTTTCCATGCACAAAACCACGTTCTCAGACTCCTTGTGGGCTGACACTGCACACACACTGTACATCCCCTCCTGTGAGGCAAGAATTTCAGCGAGATCTATGGTGGGTGACCTCACCAAACAAGCCTCTTTTTTTTAGTTAATTATTGGAGCCCAGAGAGCAGAAATATTTTCAGCTCCAATAGCTGATGTGGCTGTGTCACATAAAAATAAAACACATTAAGGAAAGCTATCTTTGGAGGCATTTAGGACCTTTCAAGATAAAGTGGGAGAGAGGTCCAAGGAGCTTGGGAGACCAGTTATTTTGTGTGGGAACTCGTCCTGCGAGATGGTGATAGCTGCCCTTAATCGCAAACAAAGCTAATAAAACCACAGCCTTCATTAGCCAGGAAGTGAGAGGCCCCCATTGGTACACACAGATTACAGCCTGAAAACGGCCTGTCCTCCAACCTGCCAAGTTCTGGTTCTATTTTCCTCCTCCCAAAAGTTTTTCTTTTCTTTCTTTGAATTATGTTAAGAGATCTTTACTTGAATTTTGTCAGATGTTACTAATCGAAACCAGGAGAATTTTTTGTTTGTTTACAGGGATTTTGTTAATGTATTCTCTGCAAGCATCCCAGTTGCAATAACCATAAAAGGTAGAATAAAATAAACCATAAGAATTTCTTAATTCACATTTTAAAAACCTCTTCTGCTAAACATCACTTTTTCAAATCCCTGTTGCAGAAACCCTCAGAAATATTTACAAATTCTTTTAGCGGGACCAAAATCCTAAATTTTCACCCTAATGGTCACTTCTGTGTTTTCACCATGAAGCCTCCATGGCTCATTATAAAAATGTAGCTGATTAATGTATGGATAACAAGATTTCTCTTTAAGTACCACTAAGAAGTGGCCACTCTGACAATAGCAGAATAATTTAATAATGGAGACCTTTTCTTTTAGTTTTCTTCCTCTACTAATGACATTTTGCAGAGAATTTGATGCTGTAAGTGCATCACAGATATTGTACACAGAAACCTTCTGGTTGGATGTATGTCTTCTTTGGGTGGAGTCCCAGCCTCACCTCAGCTACTTTACTGAACATCAGTATTAGATCCCCTATAACCTGCAGGGAAAGATTGAGCCCAACACCCAAATCCTGTAGAGAGGCTGAAGAATAAAACTCTGAACAGTTCCCAGGCTATTCAGGAAGGATCTCCAACAGCTCAGGGACTGATTTCTTCCCTTTCCTTGTCAAATAATGGCCCCTCATCAGGCACAAGGCGGTTTTTACTCCTAATAAAGGAAACTACAGGTTCCTCATGGCCACCTGGCATCTCCCACTCAAGGTGAAAAGATTGGCATAAGCATTTAATTTATCAGAGTGTTTATTATGCCTGAGTAATCTGACATTGCTCTTAAGAGGCTACGGAGATTGCAGCAACTAAAGAAATCTGTTCTACCCAACCTGACAAGGCATCAGCCTCCACTGAAAGAGGCTCTGAGCACCTCAGTGACAAAAGACTTGAATTTAACACTGTCAGAGTAACTTGTGATGATTATCTGAGCAAGCCTCCCATTGCAGCCAGAGTAAAGAGGAGCCTGGGACTTGCACAGGACGTTTGGGGAAGGAATTGAGAGGAGCAACACACAGAGAAGCTCTTGCATTTTAAATGCAGAGCACCTAAATGCAAAGCACTCCTTGAGCCATGGGCTTGCAGTGCCTCAAGCTGGGTAGGGGTAACCCTTATTTCTTCCACGGAAAACTGGTTCCAGTGGAGGCAGGACAGCCCACAGACTCCACTCAGGGTTAGCAGAGGGGCTGTGCCAGGGCTTGATGGCACACCCAGAGAGATTTTGTGAGGCCAATGATGAGCTGGAAGACAAGGACATGAGACTGGAAGGGAAAGGACTAAGAGGACATGAAGTCTTCCCCTTCAAGCAGACCACATTGCAAGCATGAAAGAGTCAGGGCTGTTATGGTAAGGAAAATATGTGCAAAGGAAGTCACACGGACTGATAGGGGACCTCAAAGGCTCTGGTAATGGTAATTCAGATAACCATCAAGCCTTGTTTCTGAATCAGATGTCTTTGAAAATCCTGTTTCTCCAAGTGCTAAGCACAGTTTGTCACTTTATTGCTGTCTCTTGGAAATAAAATAAGCTTTTGAGATACATATGTAGCCAGTTCTGCACAGCAACATCATTAAGTACATACGTAATGATGAACTGTGCCTCGGTGCCACCCTCCTTTCATGCATAATAAATCTAATGGATGAAGAAAGCAGTGACACGGTTTTATTTTCCTATTATTTTCCCCCTCAAGAATGATAAAGTAAATTTCTTGTGTTGCTTAATAAGAGCACTGGGGTTTTATGTGGGTGTTACCAACATTAGGAAAGTGTGAGTAATAAAATCCTTGTGAGAATTTGGTACCACCTTTTACAGTAATATTTGTGGAGAGTATTACCTACGAACTAAATTTCATAATGGAATGCATAGAAATGTACTTACACTAGAAAACTCCTCCTTTTAGCCATGTAAATCTATCTGCAACATCTCAAATTGTGACAAAATGCAGAAGAAAGACTGGGTGATGTATGGCATTCAGCTGTGCTGAGGACAGAGCGGAGCGTTTGGAAAGAACATGGTAAACCCCTGAATTCATTTGGATTAGAAAATAGCAACAGAAACCTTTTGCTGATTTGCTCTGCTGCAGAAAAAGAGAGATGGCTCAGAGGTGATGCCTGCTAAATATCTGTCACACTCCTTGTGCCACCAAATGTATTGATTTCTAAGAAGAGGGGAAAGAAAAAGATGCGAAAAGTGGAAGATAAAAATATTAGCCAGAAACATTATAATCTCATAAATATGCATTTAAAGTGTGTGTGTCTATGGATCTATGTAAGGGCTTTACGTGTGTCTGGCTGAAAAGATGTTTTCAGTCTCTGAAGCAGCTCACTCTGTGCACCACCCAAATCTGGGGCTGCCAAGGCGGGTGCACCCCATCCTCATTATCAAGCTCTTCGTACAGTCTCTCTCATTAAAAGGCTACTGTATCTTTGCCCAGCTACTTTAAACTATCCAAGGTTCACCCTGACTGGGAAAACGTCTCCTTACACTGCAGAGAACTATTATCTCCCAAGGATTCAGCGACAAGGAGCTGGAGCTAAAATGTTGTGGGACACAGGAGGGGTAGCAAGGACTCTTCACTGCATGAATTGGTCACTGCAATCTCATGATAAGGTGTGTGTGTGTGGGGGAATATTAAAAACCAGGAGAATTATGTCAGTGTTTTCCAATTTTTGAACTGAAAACAAGAAATAGATTGTTTTTTCACTCTCACTCTTCATGCACAGCTATCCCTACGTGATCCCGAAGGAAAGCGGCGCTCACTCCATGCAAGGCCTTACCTGTACCATTGTTTCCAGTGGTCTGAATCGTGGCTTCAGGCCCCATAGTGTCATAATCTTCCTTCATTTCTTCTGTGAAATAAAGCATGCACACTTTTAGCACCGGCACGGTGGTGAACGGCTCACAAAGCTGGGGAGCACACGGCGGTGCCGGGGAAGATCCCGCTCGGGGAAGGAGAGAAAAGGGCTGTTGTGGACCTCCACACAATGGCTTTGTTCTGGGAAGTGAATGAGTTCAGCAGTGCTGGAGGGACGAGAACTTATTTAAACATGACAGCGAGTAGTGGGAAACAGAACTATTTGCTCGCAGTAAACGAAAGACTTTTCCCAATATCAAATCTAATAAGCAGTCGGGTGAGAAAAAGGGATTTTTTTGTTGTTGTTCTTTCCCCCACCCCGCCACCCCCCCCACTTATTTAAAAGAAATAATCAGTTAACAGACGCTGTGAGATCTATACCTGGAAGAAAATGCAAATGCAGAAGGAAGATGTAAGAACTTCTTGTATCTCCCTCTCTATCTCTCTATCGCCACGCAGATCTGAGCTGTCACCGTCATTTTAACCTCGTTTGAGGTGAGAGGCACAGCAAGAATTAATATTGAGTGGTGCAAAAATGTGACAAATCTTCAACCATGGGCAGTTCTCCTCTGCCCTACTGCTTGTTTGCATCTTCTGTGCACTGACAAAGTCTGCCTTTATGGCCATAAATTGGGTTGATTCACATGCAAATGAGCATGATACGTGTAAAATTACTTATTGTGTATTTTTATGGATCGGTTTACTTTCCACGAATCTGGGGGTTCGGAGTGAACAAAAATAGCTTTTAGAAGAGGTTCCATCACTGGGGAGAACACTTATTTTCCTGGATGTTTCAGCCTGCCTGGCACTGCCTGTCAAACTTGGTTTCTCGCTGCTAATTTGTTAGTTCATGTGCAACAGGTATTCACACATGCAGCCTGGATAGGATTTAACCTTCCAAAGGGTTTTCACAGGCAAAAAAATTATACAGAGTGTTTCTTTCTCGCCTTTTCAACTTCTAAATGCCAGCCTTTCTCTATCTGAAGACATCCACAAGCACACAACCTCTTCCTTTCCTTTTTTTGGTTTTTTTTTTAAGTGAGAGAATTCAGTATTTTGAGATTTAAGTGAAAAAAAAAAATCTCCTTTAATCATTCACTGAGATGCAATTACAAGAAATAAAATGGAACAAGACACCCAGAAGTGGTTCAACAATGACCAAATGAATTTAAAAAAAAAGGAATTTCCCAGAAACAAACACCAGTCGATGATGATTCAGGAAGATGGATGCTGCTCGGCCAATCAAGTGATAGACTGGCAAGAAGATCAAAGCATGCTATTAAAATGTTATTGATAGATGAAGCATTAAAATTCTTATTATACTTCTTTTATATATATATATATATATATTTTTTTTTTTTTTTTTTTTTTTTTTGTGAGAAAGATTTTGATGAGGACAGAGACTGGCCCAGCATTAATCCATTTCCATGACAATGATTTGACTGAAGATAGGGGAATAATACAAACAGAGCACATTCTCAGTGCATTCCTAAATTTGTAATCTTGTAGTATTCTTCAGATGTCACACTCTACGAGTAATTAGTTGGTAGAATAACAGGTTCTAATTGTATCATTCTAATCAAAACTAAAGCACAGAATGATTTAATTCAGATCTTTACAACCAGCATACAATACTGTGGTATAAATATACATGTTTATGGCTTTGAAGCTTAAAAAAGGGAAAAAAAAATAATGAAAGCTCTTAAGTTAAAATATGCAGGTACAAACAGATGCTAAATTTGTACAAAAGCATAGAATATGCAGACCAGATGAAAAATATTTGTTTAAACTGTACAGCAGACAAGCCAGCCTTGATTCTTTTCCCAGATCTGGCATTCTGCCTCTCTAAGGATCATTTTCAGGGGGTTATCTTGCGTCCAAAACATTTAGGACTTCAATATGTATTAATAAAATGTTGTCAATTATGATAATTGATCTGCTGAGCCAGTCTCACATCTGATATTTTTATTGCAGCCTCCCAGAAATTTTAATCAAGGTACAGTGTTTCTGAGAAGTTCAGCCTTCGATATAAATATAGCCATTGTGATTTTCTTCCTTGATCATCTCATGTGATTTCTGGTAGTAAGGAGTCACAAGTATCAGAAGTTTTCCATCTGAGGGCACATCTACCCAGTCAGCAAGGGGAAAACAGTTAACAGCTTTTTTTTTTTTTTGCCTTTTTTTTGTTTTTGCATAATAGTGGTAATGTTCAAGATTTTTTTTGCTGCACTTCCTTCCTCATTGCCATTTTATTCTGTGGTAAAGAGAAGTTACAGTGTCTAGTTGCTTCCCAAAAATTATTCAAGGCTCACGAAGGCTCTGCTCTGCTTCTCGCTTTGTGCAGGTCACCGGGGTACACGCTGCAATTTTTCATGTACGTTTTAATTCTCATTTAGCTGACTCTTGCACAATTTAACCTCTAGCATTGCGACACTCAAACATGACTTTTCTTTACCTAAACCTGCCCTCTTCCTAAAATCTGTGACCCTGCACTTTCTA
>NC_053456.1:3406118-3423618 GCF_015227805.2 Hirundo rustica | reverse complement strand
TGATGTCAAGTACTGTTAAGGTTGTGACAACCAGTAAAAGAAGGGAGCTGAAAAGTAGGGGATCAATTTTCTCCCTGTTCTGCAAGGAATTTATGCAAACGGCTCCCTGCAGAAGGAGGGATGGGAAAGGCGGAGGCGTGGGTCATGCCACCGGATGGGAGCTGCTGGTTTCCTCCTGCCCTGGCCCATTGTGCACAGCCTCAGCCAGGGCATCTCAACCTTTTGTGGAGTGCCCAGTCGCCTCAGGTGTGCTGGAAGGTCAGGTCCCACCGCTCCCTGCTCTTTACATGACACAAAAGGAGGTGGCTGCTGAAAAGTGGCAATAATTCTCAGAGTAAGCTGAAAACGACAGTATCCATGGAAGGACAAAAACATTTCTCTCTCCTCTTTGGGTGCTGAAGAATTGCACGCTCCTTATGGCCTGTCTACAGACAGCCTTGCCCAGGAGCGGCCGGTGGGATGACCAGAGGAGAAACCACAGGATAAATCTTTGGAGCAGCAGGCCTGGAAGCAGGAGAGAGGGAACTGCTTTCTTCCAACTGGTTCTTGGACATCCCAAGGCATGAGCATGCATCCTGGCTTGGCATGTGCAAATGATTTAGGGCGAAAAGACTCACACATGGCTAAATTCCGCATGTAGACGGGAGAGTACTTTTTTATGCTTTCTTGGATAACAGAGTTCTGTAATATTCACAACACAGTGAAGCACATTAACTGTAAATGGCACAACCTAAGAATGAAGTAATAGCATTGCCCCTGCACTTCCTCACCTTTGTCATCTCCAGATTCTGACCAGAGAAGGCCTTACCTGCTTTGTGTGAGCGTGTGATTGCCTTCTCCTCTGTTCTATTACTAATGAGTGTCTCTCATCCTAAGAGAAACGAGGATGATACAAGTGATGGCAACAGGAAGCTTAGGGTACTCCCACTCCTTTCCCCCTAGAATAAACACTGTTCTCAGGGAAGGTACATTGATAACAAAAATACATTTTTAGAAATTTCTCAGGCAACTGTAATTGCTATGGGAATGATGACTCTAATAGAATGTACCTTCAACACCTAAACTCCACAAATAAGAAGGCTTAGGATTTGAGAGGCAACATTTTGCCAATAGACAGGACCTCAGCTGTCCTGAAGATGTGATGTTAGAAGGGTGCAAAAAATAGAGGAATTTGAAAGGCAGATTGAGTGTTGCTTAATCCCAAAGCCAAAAAGCTGATGCTTAGGTCAGTGCCTCACCCCTCAGGTTGCCCTTACATGCACATCCTTTGGAATATGCCTTTAGTGAAAATAGTTAAACCCACTACAGCAGGAAACTCCGATGCTGCTTTGAACCCCAGTAACCAGCCCACTGCAGGCTCCAAGAAGAGCCTGTGATACTGCTTCAAACTCCAATAACAAGGAACACTCCTATACTGTCTAGGCAAATGACTTCATTTTTATTTCTATTTTTAGCCAGATTCCTGAGGCCGCTACCAAAGTTGCACTGTCAGATGAGATACACTACACGTTGGTGAGGCTCTTGGCTCCCTCTTGGCTTCTCTTCTCAGGAAGTGTTTGTTGCTTTGTTCCTGCTAACGACAATGGGATTCATCAAAGTTTATATATCTTGACTGAGAGACATTAATTTTGGCAGCTGTGTGGTCGGCCAGCCTCTGCTATCCTTGTAGCTGCCTCTGCACTGCAGGGAGAGGCCGGTTTTGGAGGAGGCTCATCTTCCTGTGAATCTTGAGGGTGCTGATTAAATCACACACGCTAGATTCCCAGACTGGAATTTCTCTGCTGAATACATACTTTTAAATGGTTACACAGCAGTAAGAGCGCAGCTGAATGCTTTTAGGAACATAAATAATTGATTATTTATTTATCCTTCAAGATAGCCTTCTCTCCTGGTAGATTACAGAGCTTGTTCACAGGAGAAGCAAAAGCATAGCCTGGAGGAAGACAATATACCTTCAGCTTTTGCTTGAAATCAGAATGGAATTGGCACGAGTCCACTGCTCAGGATGTTCAAGAAGATCTTGTTGCTGCTTAACTGTATCCCTGATCTGATTTCAGTGGGTTTTTTAAGTATTTAGGGACATTCCTCCTAAGTCGCAAGAAATTACAAGGACATTATCTTAAGAGGAATCACCTGCAGAAGAAAATTCTCTCCATAACAGTGCAACTTCTTTTTCTCTGTCCAAACTCTGTTTTTCCCTTTCTTAAACACAGAGGACTGAACAGTTCTCAGAGTTATCCTACTGATTAGTTTAAAAATATAAGAATACTCTAATCTTTTTCAGGACTGGACAGACAAGTGAAGAACAAAAGATGGAAGAAGAACAGTTGTGAGGTCTACTGAGAGACTCTCTCAGTAGTTTAATGGTTTAATGCCATTTAGTTCAATTTAAATGTGCCTCTGATGAATAGGCACAAAATAATCACTTCCATTTTGCAAAATCTGTGTTTGCTCCTGTGTTCTCACCGTTGGGGATCTAGGAAACAGAATGGATCTGGCCGCAGAGCCCCTAGTTCACAACATTTATTTGTGTTTTATACAGCAGAAATCACCAGTGTTTTTGTATCTGCATTTTAACCACATAAACTGCCTCTTACTTTCACAGTAATTTTAAACCACTTCACTGACTGGAACAGAAAGGCTCCAGATAACTGCAGAATTTAGTCCACTTTTTCCACTGACCAACTGAAAGAGCTGGCTACAGCAAAGGCAGAAGAATGCAAGATTTACAGTGGAGAGACGGAGCCAACCCTGTGTTCTGATTAGCAGTTTGGATGCCATTGTTCTGTCTGGAAAACACATGTCATCCTCAGAATCACCCAAGCTGTCCATTGACATCTGCCAGCATATCCTCCATCACCTCGCTCTTTCTTTTTTCTCACTTTCTCCTCCTTGCTCCTCTTCCCTCATTTCCCTGCGTGAAGTATTCCAGTGCCGCTAGGAGTTGCCCCTTGTAAAAAGTGATGTGGCTTTCACCCCCCACAACATCACCTTCAGTCTCCAGCTGACCACCTCAAAACAACAGAAAACAGTTCCTCTGAGTCCTCTCACTTGTAGGATGTGTGCCGTGTTTCACTCTGGGGACAGAAATTCATAATAGCCCAGAGGCTTCATATTTTTAAAATTGTCACACTAAGACTTGAGTGCCTCCATGAAAGAAGCAGTAGAAAGAGATGCCTGAAGGTAGGCTGGGAAGAATCCAAAATGATGTCAGGTTTCCTTCTACCTTCCCATCAATAGGGTCTTTGAAGAAGAAGCCTCTTCAGAGAAGAAAAAAATAACTTTCTCTTTAGTTAAAAGGGCTACCATGGTTGCAGTTTGGAGACTGACAGTTAATGTTAGCTTTATTACCTTAAAATCTATACAGCCTCATGGTTTGCCATGGATGGCTTTGCCTCCATGAGTTTTGATGATGTCCTTGAAAGAGAAATATAGATGCATAGCCTCATTCTGTGTTGACTTTGGAGGTGAATATTTTATCCCCTTTCCTTTTCCTGGCTGTTTGCAAACAGCAGCGATAACTCCTATGCAGCACGCCTAAGAATTGTGACAGAGGAGAAAAAATCAAAGCTTTTACTGGACTAGAACAGTTCCAAGCCTGATAGTTCTCTTTCCTCGCTGTGGTGACTGATGATGAGGGACAGAGGAGATAAAAGAGGTGCTGGAACTGTGCATCGCTGTCTATTATCTTTTGTCCAAAAGATACTTTTATTATTTTCATTATTGTTTTTAGCTTTTATGTAGGATGAAAACATTCTTAACTGAAGGAAAACATGTTTTTTCTGAGGTCTATGCATTTTTGTGTGTGACTTTATAGGGAATAGAATCTTACACTCCTGAAGAGTCCTTAGAAAAATGTTGATGTCTCTTTCTAGTTATACAATAGTACAACTTTTCCAGCAAAGAATAATTTCTGTTGAAATATTGGCTTGGCAGTTTCTGGAAGACAGTAAATTGCAATTTATCTAGCATAATGTCTATCAGCCTGCTGAGAACTTTTTCTTTTGATGTGAAGGCCCTGAAACAATTTGTACAATGCTGTCACACCCAGGTAGAGCTAAAGCAGCTGATCATGGTTATTTTTCAGGGACCCAGCTCTCACACTGTCTCTTTGGAAGAGTTTAAGTTCATAATTCCTAATTTAAATGATTGCTAACAGAATAATTCTCCTCCAGCCATTCTGGGTTGAAGAATCTGAGAGATTATGAGGGAGATACCTGGGAAAGGAGCCCCCAGCTACTTGATTTCACAGGAAGAAATAAGACTGTCCTAAAGTTATTCACCTAGAATGAATTTTGTATAAAAAGTAGAAATAAAGAAAAAAAAAAAATCTCTTACTCACACTAAGTAAATCTAGGTCAATAAAGCAATTTTTTGGTTATTGTTCTGGTCAAGACTGGGATGGTGGCTGAGTGGTTGTGGCTGAGTGGTTTGTATGTTCTTGTCAAATGAGTCAACTTGTCCCTCACCCTCAAGCAAGAGGAAGTCAAATTCACCGCTAACACAATGGCAGAGAGTTGCTGCATGTCTAATTCCCATTAAATGGGTGGGAGAGGGGTAGAATTTCCCAAATATTGTAGGTTGAAGATTTGGGTATTTAAAAAAAAAAAAAAAAAAACAGATAAAACTTTTCTGAAATCCCTTAAGAATTTCAAATGAGATTTATTGTCAGTTGTCACTACATGCAATGTAAGCCTGGAATTAGAGTCATCCTTTTGAAAGGTGGACCACTGAGCAGGAGTTATGAACTATCACATAACCTGCTTTTTAATACAAAAGTACCACCTTGGTTACCTGGAGGGGATGGGAAGGTCCTTCATGAATGAACACACCAGAGACAAGATCATTAATTTCCAGGATAAATCCCAATCACTGCAAAACTTCAGCTGCAGCAGCAATTCCTGCAAGCGGGAAGCACTGACTAGAAACCAATGGCATGGTACCGGATATATTCCCTACAAAACAAAACATTACCATACTCCTAGTTCCTCTCACCTCTGGTTTCAGAGGAAAATCCTCAGTTTTCCCCAGGCCAAAACCTGGGAACTTGGGATTCTGCACCAGCAGGGAGGGCCTGGACACTCCATACCTGTGCTCCTGAGCAGCCTGGCTTGTGGGCCCTAATATTTAATTGGTGGAATAAATACAAGAAAAAATCATTTAAATGTGTTCTGCATTTTACTGGAAGCACTGAAAAGAATGAAATAATAATGAAATAATAATGAAATAATTCTGGTTCAAGTACTGGTTTTCAATATCAATTGTTTCTTCTCTGGCACTTTGGTGCAACCTCCTTAATTTCAGTGGAACCAGGATCTCATCCTGCACATCACTCAGCCAGACCTTTAATCACCCACATTTGTTTATTCCCAGGCTGTAACTTTATACTCTGCCTGCAACTACATATTAAAATAAAACAAAACAGAAAAACATGCTTTTCTTTCACTCTTGTAAAATTCTAACGGTGTTGACTACTTTATTTAACCCATGGAGGAAAAAAAAAGAGTTAAAAAGGAGAGAAACAGACTGATGCTTCAGGGAGTAAAAGACCCAACCCTAAATGTGTGTCATTCATGGATTCATTCAGACTACTGCCTTCTCCTCTGGAGAAAATTACTCAGGTCCTCTTGCTTTCCATGATCTACAGTATTGCACTTCTAAGGGAATAATACCTTGATAATCTGCACTTCAAAACCCAAGCCAATTATTGCCTTTGATGACTTAAAAAAAAAAAAAAAAAAAAAAAACACTAAAAAAAACGGCAAAAACCAAACCCAAGACAGAAAAAGAGGAATCTGCAAGGCTGCAGCAAAGGAATGCTGGAGAAAAGATGCTTAAACTACTGGTGCACCTCTGTATTTCACTGTAATTTACAACCTATTTGCCAACAGTTCCGCAATGATTAGTAAAATATGTCAAGAAGCTAAACAATATAAGCATCACGCTGAAAGAAATTTAGCAAGACCCCCTCTAATTATTATTGTACATGACAATTCAACAAAATATTTGAAATCAGTGAGAAGAAAAGAAATATTAACAGTCTTTTCAGAAAAATGCACTTATTATCATGCCTGAAGGATATTCAGGAGGAATGTGAAAATAACTGTAATTTATTTAAGACCTGGAAGTATGAAATAATAAGCTACTGAGCCATCAGAATTGTTTTGGTGTTGTTATCTGACATGAGGGCAGACCTTGTCTCGCTTTAAGTTTTATAGTAATAAGACCTTGGAAACAAAACCTTGAATAAACAGAACATAAAGAAAAGGGAAATGTGTCCTTGCATAAAGAGATATTGTGTCTATCACCTTCTTCCCTAAAGGTTGCTCAACTTTATAAACCATGGAGTAGGTAGAAAGTCATAAAAGCTGGACTGCATTCAAAGGTTCAGAAATCACAGCCTGGTCATTTTGCAACTTAAAATGAGTAATGCCACCATGTAAAAAAATAAATTAAAATAAAATAAAAAAGGGAACCTTATAATGACGCTCTGTTTCTATTAAGAAGCTCTGGATCTGCTGGCATTTTATCCTCCTCCGCCCCAAAGATAATAGCTACACATCTGACTCATTTTTCATATTGCATTTAACCCACAATTCAAAGCCTAAACAACCCAGCATCTCAGCTCAGGAGGGCAAATCCTTTCCTCCTCTAAAGTTCAGGGAGAAAACAGTTTGGTGTTGTTAACCCTACCTTCTTCTGATGTAGCCACACCTCGCCTCCCAAAGGCACACTTCTCTGGAAAGAATCCTCCAAACTTCCACACAAAAGCACTGCGCACCTCTAGCCTCTCCATACAGAAAATAAAATAAAATAATAATAATAAAAAAATCCAACAAACTAAATTAAAAAAATATATAAAATACGCACAAGTGCCTTGAAAATCTCTGCCCCTATTTGTTGGTCAGTCCCAGCTGGGCTGGCTGGGGTTGGTTTGGGATTTTTTTCCCCCGTTTCCTGATGTCAACAGGAAATCCCGTGTCTAACAGGTAACGCGCCACTTGAGAGCCCATCAGCGGGAATAATGGGAGAGATCAGCCCTGCTCGGGGATAACGCCACCGAGCATCACCTGCCCGGCCCCGAGGACAGGGGGGAGGCGAGCACGGCCATTAAGGTGGAAATGAGGGGCTTGCCAGCCTTCCTCCAGAGGTGTTGCTTTCGCCAAACCTCCCAGGGAACGGGTTCCTCGGGCTGTTGTGGGAGCCGGGAGATTTTTTGGGCACCTCTGGGGTGTTGATCTGGCCAACTCTGCGGAGCTGTGCGAGGCTGAGGGGACCCCCGGGGGTCGGCACCCAGGGGCTCCATCCTCCTCCCCCCAAGCCCGGAGCATCCTCCCCGCGGCCGCCACTCGCTCCTGCCTCGCCAGCTTTGTTCCCAGCGCTTTGCTGCTGTGCAAGCGCGGGCCCCCGCTCGTAATACATTAAAACCTTTCCGTTTTCAAAATAGCATCGTTGCACCTCAGGACTGACAAAACCAGACAGCGGTGAAAGGGACGGCGACATGGCAGACACAAAAGCTCACCGCATTACGGCCACTCTAAACAGAGCACAAAAGCAAGGGAGTCAGCGATGTGTAAACCAAACAATGTGAGGGGGGAAAAAATATTGAATAATTTCTGTCATGAGGCAACTGACTAAAGCCAGGCTCTAATTGAATTAAACTCCCATTTATTTGCTCAGGCCTAAACAACAGGCTGGGGAGAGAAAGGGGAAAAAAAAAAAAAAAAAAAAAAAAAAGGGAGAGAGAGAGAAAAAAAAAAGGGGGGGGGGGAACAAAACAAAACAAAACAAAAAACTTAAGGTTTGCTCAACTGTTCGGAGGTACCACCTTTCCTCACCCCTGTATAAATCCACCATCTGTGCTCACACGCACACATGTGCCGTCGCGCAGCAAATGCGCCGAGACCCGAGCGAGCGCGGGAGCCAAAAAAGCACCAGGCACACAAAAGCTCCCCAGGCTGCCCCAGGTCTGCGGGAGCGAGGCAAAAAAAAAAAAGGGGAAGAAAAGATCCTTTGCTCATTGCCCAGGTGAGATAGCCTGGTGCGTCCTCTCAGCCTCGACACGCGTCAAGTAAAAGAAAGGTTAAAATTAGAAAATTCAATTTATTTGATAATTTCCCAGAATAATTAGAGTTAATATGGGTTAATTAATATGCAAATCTCTCAGCAGATGTTCTGCAGCAGGGCCTGTGTGAGAAAACAGCCTTTGCTTTCTCCTACGTGATTTTGGCTGTCAGTTATTGGGTATAATTACTGTAACTAACCGAATACACACAAAACCTTTGGAATATAAAATTGTTACAGTTCTAGTTCTGCACAAGCTGCTACTTTTCTGCAATAAAAGCGAACAATTTCTTTCAGAAAATAGGAGCCTTTTTGTTCCTTTCTTGATTTAAAAAGAAGAAATGAATCAAGTAAATGGCTTATCTTTTTTCTATGCATAATTAGGTCAGTATTATATGAACATTCCAATGAGCAGTGGTACAAACGTACATATAAAATGATAGCTCAAACCACCTGCAAAATCACATAAAATTGTTTTATTCAGAATCTTTTCCTTCATACCAGAACTTTGAAACGCTCCGTGTCTCTCCTGCCAGCGCTGCCAACATTTGCCCAATTCAAAGGGATCCCGTAACTTTTATTATTTTTTAAAAGCACAACAGCAACATTTTCTCCAAAGGCACTGGAGCATTGAGGACTGATAAAACAAACCATCCTTTGAAACGTTGACCAGTGCTGTGCTCGACCTTTTTTTTTTTTTTTTTCTGGAGGGGGGTGGAGAGGGAGGGGAGAGGAAAATAATTGCAGAGCAAAGAGTTTTGCAACTTCAGGCAAATCCCAGGTCTGCAAAGCACACCCATGCATCCAAACCATCCCTTCCCCTCTCCTGATGAGATACAACACTTCACACATGTCAGAGCACTCAGTGCTTTCTCTTGGCACCAGGCAGGCCAGAGCTGCTGGTCCTTTTGAGGAGCAGCAGGATGGAAGATGAGATGGTTTGGAGCACTCTGGCTCCAGTGAGACCCAGGGAACTCAGGTTTACTCACCTGAGTAAAGCTTTCACACCAAACCTGAGCTCTGGTGACTGAAAACTGCCAAAACTTTAACTCCTGAGCTTTACTTCTGGTGCTACTTCCCATCACAGGGTGCATTTAGCCTTGAAACTTCCATTTTTATTTTCCTTTTTTAAGAATACTGATTTATTTATATATTTTTAAAAAAATATTTCAGGTTTCTCCTTTTTGGTCCTGATTTCTCCAGTCCCATCTATAAATTTCCCTGTGATTCTCACAATTGGAAAGACACTTCAGAAATGTAAGCAAACTTTTCCTGATCCCTTTTTTTTCTCTCTTTTTAATTGTCAGGGGGGAAGGTCATCTGTTTTCTAAGAACGCTTTAAATAACTTCTGCCTTGGGAGATAGCAGAAAAATGATCTTTTTTTCTTTTTTCTATAAATCAGGAAACAAAAGGCCTCCACCCCTTGCAAGAGCTCTCTCACAAACTTTCCCTTTTTGCCACCCCACCAGCACGTCAATAACACACCAACCCATCACAACTTGCCAAGAGGTGGAAAATAAATAGGGAAAAGGAAGATTTTGTTCAACCTAGACTGTCAGGTTTTTCACATTGCTTTTTTTTCTCAAGCTGACACCCAAAATGAACAGAATTATATTTTTTGTTTAAATAAAAAAAGCAAATTTTGCTCCCTGCTCCTGCTAACCGAGTCCTCCTTCCCTCAGACAGAAGTTGGGCACACTTTTTTTCTTGCATTGATTTCATTTCAGTCACCAAGATTATCTACTTGCTGACAGCTGCATGATCTATGGCCTACCCCCTTAAAAAAAAAAACACCCAAAATACAGTTTGAAAGCAGCTATGAATTTTACCCCTCCCTGAGCTGGAGCTATCTTATGAAGTATTGATAACGCATTATCTAAGGGAGCAGAATATTACTGCACAAAGTGATACTGAAGATGTTCAAGGGACCTTCTGGCTCGGTAAAAGTTATTATTCAGAAGTTTACATAGTCTGCAAACACTTATCAAAATCCCTGAGCAGAAAGTACAGACCCTACGTTTCAATTAAAATATAGTGGAATGCAAAAGGTTCAGAGGAGATAAGGCCACTCTTGGAAGAAAAAAAAAAAAAAAACATATTCAAGTTCATCCTTGAGGATAGTTTGACCTCATGAGCTGCGTTTTCAGTACAAATCCGAACGCTTCCTACCTGGCAGCTTTGTCAGGGCCAGGCCTGCCAAAAGTATTTTGCTGCTCATTTTGGAGTAATTCCTCAAAATCATCCAGAATTTAGGGCCGAGGTAGGACATGGGCATCTTCAAACTTACAAACTCTTTGGGTGGAGGTGGGAAAGCTCCAGGCAGATGCAATGCAACAAATGGACGATGCATTAAGATTATTTACGTTATTTTGCTGTAACACCTCCTGCTCTGACCTAATCCACTGGGGATTTGCTCTCTTCCCAGACAGCATAACCTTTCTCCCCTCTCTTTTGGTAGAGACAATACCACTCCTGCTTTAGCCCCTTACCGAGCCAAGAGCAATTTCACATCCAAGCAGCTGATTCTGAGGGACAGTTTCCCCTGCAGAGAGTTAAAGGTAAAAAACTTGAGGAAGATAAATCACCCCTGTTTTTCTGGAACCCATGAAAATCCTCCTGTGTTTGCTCCAGTAGCTAGAGTAGATCTGTTCCTCACTGAGCCACTTTTAGCCACTTAGTTGAACCTGGAGGTTCAACTCCAGCCTGGAAGTCTCCACCAAACTTCTCCAGCCACCCCTTGTTGTAAAGCAGAGAGAGAAGTTCCAGGGATTTTAAGCTCTCTTCCTTTCATAGCTCTGCTGTTGGATCAGCAGATCAGCACTAAAACACACTTTTTTTTTTTTTTTCCCCCCTTAAAACACTTTTTTTTTTTTTTTCTCGAATTGCAAAGGTTTTTTATCTGCTCATAACTGACCACGGGTTTGATTAGCTGGGAAATCTAGGTGGGGAAGGAGAAAAACAAAACAAAACAAAACAACAAAAAAAGAGCAGTATTGATTTCCTAGCAGCGGTTCCCTTCTGGTTGGGCCAAGCAAACAGGATGGCAGCCCTGTCATGTAAATCAGAGCTCACAAGTGCTGCACAGTTGCTCAGTGAATAACTCTTTGCAGGGTTGGGCCCAGCCATAGCAATTTTACGACCGCTTGTGTTCTCCCCCAACCCTCCCACATCTAAGAACTATCCGGATCTGCTCCTCCAGGGAAATTTGCGATATCATCGCGTTGCAATTCCCCAGAATGCTTCTGCTACTTTTTGGAGATATGACTGTAATATTTTTATCAATGCTTTCATTCTTGAATCGGACTTTAGATGTAGTCCCAATGATATATGCAATGCAGGGACCACAATGAAGTACTTAAAAATACAACTGTCGAGTTGATATGAAAACTCCGAATGGTTCCTACAAGTGTGGAAATAAATCACAGAAAAAAAGCTGAATGTTCTTCAATATATAACGTGCGGTATTTGGAAATGTTTAGGGTTTTAGCTAAAGAATCAGCAAAGTTTTGTAGCTGAAGGGCCATATGCCCTATTTTAATAAAAAGGAATCCATAAAAAATAAATTACTTTCACTAAGTATATGCAAATTCCAATGTAAGCAATCAGTGCAAAATTAATTTTGCCAGAACTGATTAAAAGCATTAATAAATCTATATGCAGTATTGCTTCAATCTGATACTGTAAATTTATTATACTTCCTGTAAGATTAATTATAATGCTACAATAACATATTACGATGCCAGAACATATTACTGTACATTCTGTTAATAACAGTTAAGCACAACCTGAGTTGTAATTATAGAGTGTAACAAAGTAATTTGATAGTGATTGTTTTCTTTAACTGTTAATGTTAGATGGGAAATAAAATGTGCATGTGCTTGTGTTCATTATATTTTTTCTCTTTAATACAATACCTAATTAAACCCATGAAACCCCACAGCATTTGTTCTCACAGATTCTCTCTTTTTTTTTTTTTTTTTTTTTTTTTTTTTTTTTTTGTGCTACTCACCAAAACTGTCAGCCTACTTGAGATAAGGGAAGGTTAAAAACAACAGTTTAAGTTATTCAAGGTTGTTTTGCATTCTTGTCCTGCGCTGGAGACAACTTTCTTTTTCTCCCTCTGATTTTAAATACACTGTGGCCCTTGCAGCACTCACCGTTTCAGATCTCCAGATTAGCAAACATTTCCAGCCACCCGGACAAACCTCCCTCCCACCCTCCCAGCACCCCGCTCTTCATCCCAGCAGCATCTCACAGCACCTCACTTCAAGCAGACAACAGCAACAGGGGAAAAAAAAAAAAAAAAAAAAAAAAACAAAACACCAGAACGACAAACAAAAGAACTCTGAAACACCCTCTTAAAAACCAGGAGGCAAACATGTAAAATTCAAACATCTCGCTGGGAAGCACCCAAACTTTGTGATTTTTCTTTTCTTTATTTTTTTTTTTTTTTCCCAATCCCCCCCACCCAAAAAAAAAAAAAACCCTGGAGTGGTAACAGCCCGTTTAATTGGGCTGAGGTTTAAAGGAGGTCGGGCGTTTCTTTGATAATTTATCTATAGCTTGTGCCGTGTTTTAGCCCGTTGTTCCTGCACACCCAGAGTGCACGAAGGGAGGAGAATACAACTTCGGGAACACAAAACCCGAGCTATTTTAGCATACTGTACACAAACTCCGAGTGGCAAACAGTGCTTTTGGAGAACTACCAAAAGAAATTATTCAAGTTAAGCTTTATTTTGGATATATTCCTGATTAAGCCTGAGCACAATGAAAAAAACAGTGTGAAGGCACAATGCTGAATGGCATCTGTGCTAAGAGCTTCAGAGGACTGCTTACTGTCATAAAACTCTGTGTGTCACCAGCTGGGGGCCGGGGATTTAAAGATGTCAGGAGGACCTGGTCTCTCAGATGGGATAAAGATCAGAAGGAAAGCTGTCCAGGTGATGCCCAGGCCCCTGAACAAGCCTATCTGCACTCTCATTCAGATGATAATGAGTGTGTAAATCACATCTGTTCCCCCTCTGTGCCTGTATCCTTGTCACCTGAATAGCATCCCCACCAGGTATCAAATGAGCTCCAGGAAATAGGTTTCTTTTTTATCCAACTTCGCTCTGAAATGAGAAAATGAGCACCCTGGCCAGGAGGCCCTGCAAACCAAAAGGGATTGCAGTCTTTGGGCTCCTCGCCACCAAGGAGGCTTAATTGTGGTCGGCGAAGCCAAGAGCCTAAAACAAACGCCGGCACGGAGCTGGATGCTGGAGTCCCTTTCGCAACAGCCACATAAAAGTAGGTTGATAATTAGTGGCCATTGACTTTAATGATGTAACGCGCTAATAATGGCATTGAAAATCACCCCTCATTGTCTGTAATACCAGCCTCGATCCTACCTAGCTGAAACATCTCTCTGCACCCAGCCCAAGGAATGCCTGGATTTACAGCCATTTATCACTTTGCAATTAAAATATTTGTCAATGTTTCATTTTCTAAAACGGCAATGAAGACCCTTATTTAGACTTTCAAATGTAAAGAAAATTTGGATCTAAGTGTTTATTTCACCTCTGGGTTCATTTTGTCTTTCATTCCATAATTTCTTTTTTTTTTTTTTTCCCCCCCCTCCTTCTTTCCTTTTTTTTTTTTTTTTTTTTTTTTTTTTGATCAGAGGCATGAAAGACTGAGTAAGTGCGAATGCTTAGGTACCTGGGGTATGGAAAGGTGGTAATTAGCACAGCAGGATAATTGATGTGTAGATTGCAGCATGAACAAATGCTTTGACTTGTTTGTTCTTCTCACTCTTCCACATTCAATCTCTTCTCTCTCATTTATTTATTTATTTTTTAATCCAGCCTAGCTAATGAACACCTTCATTCCCTTAGTTAAGTTGATAAGAGAGATATATATCCATTTAAATAGAGGGGTTTATCTCCTCTATTGTATGAAATCAGGAAAGGACTTTTCCTTACACTTTCTCTTTTGCTCTGCCCTGCAATAAAAACTTTGAGGAAGGCAAGGAAGAACACTCTAAAGGTGGAACTAGAGGACAGTAGGATTTAATTGTTTGCATTTTCTGAAGCACTAAGCGATGGGCATCAGCCATACTTTCACTGTTGTTATTTAAGAAGTAGTTGGGAAAAAGAAATTGAAGCGAACTCAGGTTTTTTTTTTAGAATCATGAAGAATTTTGTCCCGTAGAGAACATGGAATTGCCTGTGCATATGAAGTTATGCCCACATGCAAAGCTTCAAAAGACCAAGGTCTTTTGCTATTTGGCGTTTGGCAAAGCCACTGCAAGGCCTCGGTGTACATCTGCAGTAGGTATTTTGTGGTGATGGGGAGAAAAACAGGGTGTAACACTCGGTTACTTCTGTTTAAATTATGACACAGGGAAAAATAATAGAAAGCCAGCGAGGATTTCTTTGTTGCCTTCATGTAAAACAAACACATCTTTGTTTTGTAAAATGATGATGTACAGACCATTCGTCCCTAACGATCCTTTGGGGTGCGTGGGGAGAAGAGATGTAAAAACGAGCCTAGAAATTCAGTTTAATATGCACGGGTGAGTGTTTTGCTCCCCTAATGGCACGCAGACTATGCAGACTTGCTGTTATATTTTTAACTTAATGCGCGGCGTATTAGCCATTACGTCCTCGGAGTGGACACATGTCATCCTGAATCAGAGATGCGCTCCACATGGCAGGGATCCCTGCGCCTGTGCAGGGCTCGGTGCTGAACCGGGATCCCTTGTCTGTAAAATCTGTTCCGAGCCCAATCCTGCAATGCTCCCTCCGGTAAAACTGCCATTAGCTACAGGAGTTGATATTGGTAATTTACATTTTGCCAGCCGTAGACTCAAGTTACAAACCGCTGCTTGTTCTGGGGACAGATTTAGACCTAATGATAAAATTATACTTTTTCGCAGCAACTGTTGCCCTTGGACATGCTTAGAAGTTTTATGGCACTTCTGCATCTGCTTATCTAATTGCCAAACCATCTTTTTGAAGCTCCTTAGCTGTGCTACCTGCAGAAAGTGTGCAAACCGCTTCCTTGCTCCTAATGCAGGAGCAACTAGCTTTACTTTTGCAGGCTAAACACACGTGATGATGGCTGATCCCAGTGTCTTGCTGTGGCTTCTCCTGCTGCCGGTTGGGCCCTTGCTCCATTGGAGATAATCCTGTTTAGCTACTCTACGAGCCTGCCCGCTAACACAACAGGCTGATTGCAACTCTGGAGCACCTCAGAGCACTTCCCAGAGAAGCTGTGCCTGCCCTACCCCTGGAAATACCCAAGGCCAGGTTGGAAGGGGCTTGGAGCAACCTGGGACAGTGGAAGGTGTCCCTGCCCATGGCAGAGGGGTTGGAACGAGATGGTGTTTAAGGTCCCTTCCAAGCAAAACCATTCTGTGATCTGTTGGTTGTGTGGATAGTGAAACTCACGGAAGAAGCGTTTCAGGGTAACTCAAGACAATTTGACGGGGGCTAGGGAAGGGAAAAGGGAACGAGGCAAACCATCAGACAGAAAACCTGCTTATCAGTGTACTTTTTTCCCTGCACAGCTCTCGGTAGGGGAGTTGGAGAGCCATTGGGAGTTTCATGGTCATTACAGCACCAGAGCCATTAGAAATACACGGGATATTTGAGGAAGCCCCTTCCACTTGTCCCACATGGGAGATGCTTCCTTGTCTCCTAGTTTATCCCTTTTTTTCCATGACTTTTGGGGAATGTGTAAGGCTTTAGCATCCTTAGCAAAAATAAACTCCACTAATAAAACTCCCAGGAAAGGAACCATACAGGAACATGGATAAAACTCCTTTCAGCAAGGGAGTTTCATGTCCAGCCCTGCACCAAGCAAAGCCTTGCAGAAAGCTGAATACAGACAGTATTCATGACAAGGCGGGGCACCTTGCTGACTTGCAGCAATTTATCTTTCTGCCAGGGAGCAGGCAAGGCCCTGCCAGTGGCGGAGGGTGGATTTCATCTGCACCTACAGAGGTTTCTGACTGCAGAAAGCGGGAGGCAGGCTAGAGGACGAGGATCAGAGTTCCAGCAAGCTGCCTGCTAGCTTTCCAAACCTGGAGAGCAAACTGAAGTGTATTATTAGCTCTTTTCTATTTCCCTCAAAAGCTGATGAAGAAGAAGTTGGAAACTGTAATATTTAACTGCCAAATAACTCAAAAAATTCCAATAGCGCCTGACATACGAGCCAAGGAACCCACTGAAAATGTACATTTGCATCCAAGTCATAATGCACTGAGTTATGATCTCATCCCGAGGCAAACTTTTTCTTTTATTTAAAAAAAAAAAAAAAAAAAAAAAAAAAAGAAAGAGGAAACAAATATTAAACCTTACACTAGGGGGTAGAACAGGGACCGTCACTGTCAGTTCCCTCTCCACAGGGTTCGTGCTGTGTGGGAGGAATGCTTTTCTCCAGCTCTACCACAGGGATGGTGAGGTGGCAGCTTCCACTGCCCTCCCATGTGAGCTGACAACTATGAGCCAAAACCTGGCCCCTCCCTATCCCCATGGAAAGGAGGGGGAAAAGTCAGGAGCCACCGTCCTCTCCAAACCCCTTCTCTGGTGGTGATCCCTGCCCAGCTGCCAGGGCTATCCCCGCAGCTCATGGGAAATGCCACTTCCCAAAGCAGGAGCCAATCACTTTTGCAACATCCAAGCTAAATAAATGGTTTCCAGACTCCTGATCGAACCTCTCATTCATGGTTCAGTACAGAAACTATGAACAGGACAGCCCAGCTTTATCTTAAAAGCATCTGGTTTTTGGGAAGCACAAATACCCTGATAGTAGGAAAAAGAAAAAGTTTTAAACATAAAAATTCTTGCGAGACTGGCAATTCTTATTAAAAGCTAGGGCTTTTTTCACTGGGTAATTTTCCAGATTTCTCACAGCCCTGGAACACAGGAGAGAACTTGGGAAACAAGGGAAACATAGGTGGGAAAAATATACGAAAAGAAAACATGTAAAAGAAAACACATTTAAATTTGTTTCCACGTATGAGATCATGTTTCTGGCACTTTGCAGAAGTCCTATGGAAGCTGTTATTTCCAATATAGGAATACTACAGTGACTAAATTGGTGTTAAATTTAAATCTATTCAGGAAGTAATAGTCAATCTGCATTCCATGTAAAGACTCTCACAGGCAAAATTATTTATACAAGGTAAAGTTGGCAAAAGGAAGTCCAATGAAAGAAAAGAAATTACATGTATTAACCCAACCCTTCCCAGCTAAATACTTCAATAGTCCTTCCTCAGGAAAATAGAGCCTTAGCCAGTGTGAGAGTAACACATTTTGTTAAAGTGGAAGTGATGTTTCAGGAACTGCTATTTTAGATGCATTATGAAACAATATAAGTCCATGTGATCCTTTAAAGTAAGTGTCACTATTTGCAGACAGATTCTTACTAATAGTTTAATTCCACATGAAG
>NC_053456.1:1701118-1736118 GCF_015227805.2 Hirundo rustica | reverse complement strand
GATGGAGATTGGGAGATGGGGATCGGAAGATGGAGGGTGGAGGATGGGAGAGTGTCACCCTGGTTTTTCTGAGTTTTTTAAAGCCTTTTGATTGTTCATAAAATGGAGTCAGACTTTTTAGCTACCGTACAATATTAGGAGCAGTTTTCACTTTTTCTCACACATGTAACATAAACAAATCCTTTGTTTTTCATTCCCTGTCCTTTGTTTGCACATTTCTAACCTGAAAACAATTGTAACTGACAGTTGGTCTGGCCATTCGGCTGGGAGGTGAAAACTCCAGAAGCCAATCCACAGCCAGACCCACAAATGTATAAAAAGTAAGAAATAAACAGGCAGAGGGGCTCTGGGCTTGGCTCTCCGCCTTGTTCTCCGTCTTGGCTCAGCCTTGAGCTGGCTCAGAGGAACGCTCTGCCCTGCGAAAATCTCTTGACTCCATGTGATTGCTTTGCGTATCCCAGTCACAGGAGAAGAAGATGAAGGATCGAGGGTGGAGAGTGGAGGATGGAGGCCGAAGGATGGACGGTGGGAGATAAAGGATAGGAGGGTGGAGAAGGCAGGGTTGAGGGAAAAAGGTGGAGAGTGGAAGATGGAAGGTGGAGGATGAAGGATGAGAAGTGGAAGGTGGAAGATGGAGGGTGGAAGATGAAGGACGGGAAGCAGAAGGTGGAAAATAAGGGATTGAGGATGTAGGGTGAAAGGATGGAGGATGGAAAACAAAGAACCGGTGCTGGAGACTGGAGGGTTGGAGGATGAGAGGTGGAGAGTGGAAAATGGAGGGTGGAGGATGGGAAGTAGAGGCTGGAAAATGGAGGGTGGAAGATGGGAAGTGGAGGCTGGAAAATGGAGGATTGAGGATGTAGGGTGAAGCATGGAGGATGGAAAACAAAGGATCGGTGTTGGAAGCTGGAGGGTTGAGGATGAAGGGTGGAGAGGGGAGGCTGGAGGGAGGAGGGTGGGAGATGGAGAAGCTCCCGCTGGGATTTCGGGCTGGATTTTTCCTGCAGTTTTCCAGAGCCATCCTAAGGTGGCAGAGTTGCCGTCTGCTGCGGGCCGGGGCGGGCAGCTCGGCGATCCAAGGGGAGGAAAGGTATTCCAGGGAAACGATCATTTGTCTTGCAAAGCAGCCCGAGCTGAACAGCAGAGAGGAAGATCTGAGAGCAAATTAGCGAGCACTAATTACAAACGTGCCGGCGCTGGAATAATTCAGGTCGTTACAGATTTGTAACTCCCTTTGGATCGCTCTGCGGCAGCAGATGAGCAGATGGTGAGGGATCCTGGCAGCCGGTGTCCCACCCTGCCAGGGAAAACGGGGGCTGGAATTGCGCCCTGCCCTGCGCCAGGTGCCACCCCAGGGCATTCCCAGCTCCCGATGTGCCGCCTCCTCCTCGGCCCTGGCAATTCCAAACGTGCCGCAAAACCCGCGGCGTTAAAGGCTGGAGGGAAGGGTTTGACCCCCCCGCAGCATCCCTGTGATCCAGGGGCTGGCAGTGGAGTGGGAAGGGATGGTTTGGCTGGAGAAGGGAGCAGAGCTGCGCGGGGGTCACTGGTACCTGTCAGGGCACTTCCCACCCCTTCCCAACATTCCCGGAGCTGCCAGAGCATGAGGGGTGCCTGAACCTGGGAACGTTTTGCGTCCTCAAGGAAAAATGAGATGGAATCACTTTAGCTGCACTGCCATTATGATCGGAATTTTATTTCAAATAATTGTAAATCCCGCCCAACGTGGCTGGAGCCACTTCCATTGATATTCTGCATTTCTTGTGCTTGTAACATGTAGGATAAAACTTAACCCAGTGGGAAATCATCCTTGGCGCTTCCGTGGAGGCTTTGATGGATGGATGTGGGAGGTGACCTGGTTTTGGAGGAGGGCAGAGCCACACCAGGGTATGGAGAAGAACTTCAGCTGCTCCTCTTGGATTACGCAGCCCAAGAAAGGGAACATGGTCTGGACATGCCTGGATCACCCTTTGGAGCAGGAATTCAGCAGGACCAAAGCTGCTCATAAGGAAAATTTTACCCCATAAGGAGCGAAAATTAGGAATAACTCTGAGTAATGATTCCTCCTCTGCACTCTCTGGGAAGCAACAAGGATGTGTCCACTGCTGCTGCAGCAACTCCAGTTGCTTCGCTCTGGAAAACTTGGTCCTAATCCTTGAATCCCACCTGGAGGAATCCCAAGGAGGCAGGCACAGATTCCCAAATGAAATATTAAACGGGAAGTCCCTCTGGAAGCTCTGCTCCTTGGAAGATGCCACCAACTGCCCCGGGGGCTGTGGGAATGCTGCCAGGACAAAGAGTCCTTGGATTTTGGGAACTGTGGGGAGCCGCAGGAGGCAGAGGGCAGCGATTCCCTCCTCTCCATGGGTGTATCCAACCCAGCTCCGAGCTCTGGGAGGAGGAAAGCGAGCGTGGCTTTGCAGGCCGTGGCACGGCGGGAATTCCTCAACGGGTAACAATGGGTAACTCGCCTCAACGGGCGAGGAAAAAATGAATCAAACAATCCGGGGCCGTGTCTTATCTGCTGCGACGGCTCGCCGTGCTCAATAAGCCGTGAAATTCCTCATTTCTCAGCAGGGATGCAGCGGGCCACGGCGCTGCCTGAAAAACACCCGTGGCTCCTGCTCTGAGCACGGAGAAACCAGGGAGAGACGGGCCCGGGTTCAAAGGATGGAGAGGAAAACGTGGATTTGGGCCTCAGATGGCTGCTGAGCTGCCAGCCTTGGCTGCTCCAGGGCTCTCCTGTGCCACAAACATCTGGTCCCACGTGCAGGAGGGAAGGGCTGGCAGTGATCCCTGTCCTGTTCCCACTGAGGGCACAAATTCCCTGGAAAAAGGGCACTGGACCATTGTTTATGGATTTAGTTGTGGTCCCTTGGCTGTGGCAGGTGCCTGCAGCAGCACTGGGAGCACAGGGTAATCTGTGGGATACCCACATCTCCAGGGTCTTTAGGTCCAGCTCTGCTCATGCACAGAGCCAGAACCACCCAAATATCCCAAATTCCAACTTCTCCCTGCACCTGATCCTCCACAGGCCCTGGCTGCTCCAGGGCTCTCCTGATCACAAATATTTATTTGGTCCCATGTGCAGGAGGGAAAGGTGGGCCATGATCCCATGATCCTGTTCCCACTGAGGGCACAAATTCCCTGAAAAAAGGGCACTGGACCATTTTTTATGGATTTAATTGTGTTTCCTTGGCTGTGCCGGGTACCTGCAGCAGCAAAACTTTTTAATTTTTTGGAGCACAGGGTAATCTGTGGGATACCCACATCTCCAGGGTCTTTAGGTCCAGCTCTGCTCATGCACGGAGCCAGAACCACCCAAATATCCCAAATTCTGACTTCGCCCTGCGCCTGACCTCCCCTGGCCTTGGATAACCTCTCCTACACATTTCACTAGCGATGCCCTCTGGAGAACGCATCCAAATCCCTCCCGTGGAGGCAGCTGAGGTGCAAACATCCAGAAAAACGCTGGAGCAGAAGGGATGGGGCACCCCGGTCCTGATCCCTCCTCATTATGCACTTCCAGTGGCTTTGGAGCAATCAGGCGCCCCATTCTCAAGGACATTGACGGATTAGCCTCATCAGTCCCCTGCTGTGGCCGCCAGCTTCGCCCATATTAATCAGAAAAAGCAGCTCCCTGATTGCCATTTAAATTGCACAAAAGATATATTTGTCTTGGGGAGGTCCCTGACATTTCAACGTGCCTCGAAGGGGCTTTGCCTCGCCGCGCTTTCCCAAGGGGTTGGAAAAGCAGGAAGGAAGCGTTTCGCTTGGTCCTGCTGCTCTGCTGCCGCGGTTGGAAAAGGCAGCAGCAGCTCCTTGAGGCTGTGGCGGGGAGATTTTGCTGGGTGATGTCAAACGTAAACACTCCTTGCTGTAATTTGGCTCCTGATTCCGGCTCTCCACGGCTTCAGCCACGGATGCTGCGGCTCATTTTTCCCTCTGAGGAGTGCTCACGGAATATTTATTCCTTGGTGAGTCCGTGGTCCTCTCCTGCTGCTGTTGGGCGACAGAGAGTGACAACCAGACACTGACCCAAATCTGGGGGTGACATTCGTCTCTTGTGCGTCACACGCCAGGAATTCAGATTTTTTTTGAGCATCCCGTAAGGATGACTCCAAGGTGAGGCAGTAAATGTGGAGTTAAAGGTGGAGAGTGGAATCGTGGAATGGTTTGGGTTGGAAAGGAGCTTAAAGCTCATCCATTCCACCCCTGCCATGGCAGGGACACCTTCCACCATCCCAGATTGCTCCTAGGTCTGTTCAGTCTGGCCTTGGACACTTCCAGGGATCCAGGAGCAGCCACAGCTGCTCTGGCAATTCCAGCCCAGGCAGGAATTCCCAGTTCCCAATCTCCCATCCACCCCTGCCCTCTGGCAGTGGAAGCCATTCCCTGTGTCCTGTCCCTTGTCCCCAGTCCCTCTCCAGCTCTCTTGGAGCCCCTTCAGGCCCTGCCAGGGGCTCTGAGCCTGATGTGAAAGATCCAGGATAATTCCTGGAGCATCCCTTGAGGAAAGGCTGCACAGAGGAACAGAAGACTTCCACAGAGCTCCGGGTTGAACCCGTCCCAAAACACCAGCGAGGTTTCACAACCCCCCTCGGAGCTGCCGAACATCTCCCAGCAGGATTCCTGCATCCCCGCACACCGGGAGTATTCCAGGCAGGAGGATTTTGCTTTTCCAGGGTGTTCTCACCACCTTCAGGACTATTTAAAGCCCACAAAGTTAAAAAACCCTGTTACTCCGCAGCACATGGTGTGTGAGCATCACCTCCTGCACTCCCCTCAGGCCGTGCTGGGCCAGGAATTCCAGCCGGGATCCAGGGATTCGTCCTTTCAGGAATGCCCGCACCTCCAGGAGCACAGCACTTTAATTACCGTGCTCTTTATCCAGATTTTTTTTTCCCAGCTATTTGTCCTGTCCCCGGAGCTGCTTTGCACCATCCGAGAATCTGTCCCGTGACAATTTCTCCCTGAGTAAATGGAAATACTTTTGGAGGTGTCCATCAGAGGCTGATGGGGTTTTCCAAGCTCCTGTGATCCCCCTCATTCCCACTTTTCCCCCCAGCTCCTCCCACGAGGCTGGGAATCCTGCTGGCTTGGGTCCTTCAGGAATTTCTTTTCCCTCCTTTCCCGCTGGAATTTTTGTCCTTTGTTAGGCGCTGTCTGGTTCAGGCAGTGACCTGGCAGCCTCCCAGGAGACCACAGCCTGATTTCTTTCAAGGATCTCCCTCCTAATGTTCAAATTACACATCAGACCCAGACAGAACACGAGAACATTTATTTCCAGGGGGAAAGCAGCTCTCAGCAGAGCACGGATGTCACCCTGGTTTTTCTGAGTTTTTTAAAGACTTTTGATTGTTCGTAAGATGGAGTCAGACTTTTTAGCTACTGTACAATATTGGGAGCAGTTTTTGCCTTTTCTCACACATGTAACATAAACAAATCCTTTGTTTTTCATTCCCTGTCCTTTGTTTGCATATTTCTAACCTGAAAACAATTGTAACTCACGGTTGGTCTGCCCACTGGGCTGGGAGGTGATAACTCCAGAAGCCTATCCACAGCCAGACCCACAAATGTATAAAAAGTAAGAAATAAACAGGCAGAAGGGCTCTGGGCTGGGCTCAGCCTCGGGCTCTCTCAGAGGAACAACTCTGCCCTGCAAATCTCTCGTCTCCGTGTGATTGCTTTGCGTATCCCGATCACACACGGAGTGACGTGAGAGGGGAGGAAAGATCTGTTTCCATGGAATTTTCTTTCTTTTGAATAAAATTTGACAGGCAGCTGCGATTGATTTTCATTTTCTTGGACAAATCATTGTAAATCACAGGATGGTTTGGGTTGAAAGGGATCTTTAGAGGCCGTCTAATTCCAATCCCTGCGTGGCCAGGGACACCTTCCGTTATCCCAGCTTGCTCCAGGTTCTGTCCTTGGACATTTCCAGGAATAAGGAAGCCGCAATTTCTCTGGGAATTCCATTCCAGGGCCTCCCCACCCTCACTGCAAAATCTCCTTCCTTACATCCAGTCTAAATCCAGCAAAACCCTTCATTTTAAAAACATTCCCCTTGTCCTGTCACAGCAGCCCTGCCACAAAGCTTGGCCCCACTTTCCTTCCACGACTGTCCCCTTTTCCTTCTGGGAATTGTTTCCTGTGGTGATTTAGGGAATTCTGTGACGATTTAAGGGATTTTCCACGTTTGTGCAGGAAGATGTACAGCTGTGCCAAGGATCGGGATGTGCGCCTTCCCCAGGGTGGGATTTCTGCACGTTTGGCTCTGGCCAAGAATCCCCAGCCCCAGATTCCACCCTCTTCATCCCAGATTTCTCCTGCTGGAAACAACCAGCCCGTGACGCCGTCTCTGCTTTCCCCAGAACCTCTGTTTGAAACTCCTCTGCTTGCTCTGGGAAATGCTCTCCCCGTGGCTGCCAGATAAAAAGCGGAGATAAGAAACGGATTGAGCCCAGCAGAGAATTTTTCGAGCAGAAAGTTAAAATATTACGGAATTTTTTCTCAGTTTTCTGGGCGTGAGCCAGGGATCCAAACCCTTGGACATTTCCAGGGATGGGGCAGCCAACAGAACCTCCCCACCCTCGGTGTAAAAAAATCCACCACAGTTCCCTTCTTTTAGTGCTGTTTCACCTCAGCTTCGAAGGTCCAACAAATCCCTGGGAAACGTCACCTTTGTATCCATCTGGATCCCGCCCCTGTTTGATTCCAGCAGTAATCACCGGGAATTTCCTCGGGCAATCAAGCCTTTATCAGCGGCGGGCGCTTCTGCACGGAGGAGCAGATATTAAAGGGCATCGCTTTGCCAAAAAAAAAAAATCACCGTAATGGCTTTTTAGTCCGGGCCGAAATTCCTGCTGGAACATCCGGCTCGAGGTGTGCGTGTGTGTTTAACTGTGCACACATCACCTTAATTAGCGCCAGCGCCGGGAGAATCCAGGCTGGGGCGCGGAGTCCCCGGCAAACATCCACCCTCTTTTCCTTTAAAGCACCGCGCTTTGCAATAAGGAAGGCAGACGGCGATCGAATCTCTGCCTCTTCTTGCGATAAAATCTCGTTCGGTTTCCTTCCGGGGAGCTGAGCTCGGGTGCATCCCCCAAAACCTCGCATTCCCACCTTCTCGCGGCTCCCTGGATTTGGGGTGTTTGCGGCACCCTGCGCGCGCGTCAAGCCGGAAATCGCAGTGGCACGAGGGTGTTTTGGTTTTGTATGGAAAGAAATCCATCGGCTTTGGGCACACCCCGGGCTCTGGCACTGATTTGGGCCGAAATCCACAATAAGGGGTTAAAAACTGGGATAATAATGAAGGACTCCTGCCGGCTGAGGAATTCTGCGGTGGATAAATACAGGATAATTCGCTGCTGATGCATCCCCCTCGGACATTTCGGGGCACCTTGGGATGGAAGCTGTTGTCCTCACTTCCCTCCTGCCACAAATCCACATCCCATTCGGCGTTTTCACCCACGGGAAGTCCAAAATTCCATGGCCTGGTGCCTAATCCGGGGGGACAGCGGTTAACTCCTCGTCGCCCTCAGCTCTGCCAGGAGAACTCCACCGCCCCCCCCCCTCATCCCTCGGGAATCCTGCACGCCCCCAAAGCTGCTGGAGGTGTCTCATCCCATTTTCCCCTCGGCTTGGCTGGCAGACAGGCACGGAAGTAACGACGTGTCCGATCCCGTTCCGTCCGGCTGTGAGACGGTTTTGGCTTCTTTTCCTCTCTTTACCCCCGAGGTTGGGATGGAGACACACGGGAAGCGCAGGTCCGGGTTTGTGCTTGTTTATTTATTATTTCTTGTCTATTTACAGACTAACGAGCTCTCATTAGCAAGCTAGAAAAAACGAGGTAAAATGGAGCGCTTCTAGCTCTTCCCGAGCTTATTTAAGCGATAATCACAGAATAACGAGGTGACACCTATAATATTTATACTTTTGACCCAATAATGACCACCCAAGGCCTTTTTCACCCAATTACAGAAAACCAGCCAAGGCCGTGAAGAAGAACGAAGAAGAAGGTGAAGAAGAACGAAGAAGAAGGTGGAGAAGAAGGACCCAGAAAACGCCCAAAATCCTCCATCTTAACTCACGTGTATTACTGCACACCAAAATCCCCAAATCCAAGCTTCCAGCGTTCCAGCACTCCAGCTGCACTGCTCGAGATTCCAGCTGGGATTGCAGGGCCTGATCCCTGGGGCGTGGGCTGGGGAGCTCAGCCTTGTAAAACTGGGGCTTAGGAGTCTCGTCTCCGTTAACTCCCTGCCGCAGGAGGGGCTCCAGCAGGGTTGTCCCATTGTCCAAACTCCTTCCAGAGCATTGCGGGATCATGGAAGGGATGGTTGGAAGGGATTTCTAAAGGTTGGACAGGGCTTGGAGCAACCTGGGATAGTGGGAAGTGTCCCTGGCAGGAGTGGGATGGGCTTTAAGGTGCCTTCCAACCAAACTGTTCTGGGGTTCTGAGGTTCTGGGGGTTCTGGAATTTAGGGATTCTGGAGTTCTGGAGTTTGGGGATTCTGGGATTCTGGGGTTCTGGGGTTCGGGATTCTGGGTTTCTACCTACGATTAGATTCCATCTATTTCATGATTGAGTCCAATCCCCCACGGAGATTTCTCAGAGCCAGAGAAACCCTTTGGAGTCATGGACCAAATGGCCCCAGTGGGAGGGGATTTCCGGCCCTCCCTGAGAAGTCATGGAGGAATTTAGGATGGAAACCCTTGAAGTTCATCGAGCCCAACCCTTCCCAGCACTGCCAAGGCCACCACTGCCCCGTGTCCCCAGGTGCCACATCCACATGGCTCTGAATCCCTCCAGGGATGGGGACTCCACCCCTGCCCTGGGAATTTTGTTCCAGAGCTTGAGCACCTTCTGGGGAAGAAATTTTCCCTCAGATCCAACCTAAAACTCTCCTGGCGCAACTTGAGGCCATTTCCTCTTTTCCTTAAGTCTGGCATGGAGGAAACAGAGCTGGGACCCAAATCCTTTGCTCCAGTGGTGAGGAAGTTCCCTGGTTAATGCCCAAGCCTTTTTAGCCATGTGGGATTTTATCCTTAAATTCCTGCTCTGCTGGGCTCAGCATTTCATATTCACCCACCAGCCCAGAACTCTCCTCGTCCCGTCCAAGCTCAGCCACTTCCCAGCTTGCCAAAGGAACAACCCACACCAGGCTCCAGAGGGAAAATCCCGATTTCCCAGCGCTTTAAAATCTCCACTCATCCCTTATTTAGGGAAAGGATGCAGGGATGGTGGGCAGGAATGAGCCAGGGGCCCCCTGCTCGAGATTAGACCCAGATGGCCCAGCAGAGGTGGGGGAACAGCCTTTGGCTCCCTGGTGATGGATGCACAAATCCCTGCTGCAGCTGGGGAATGGGTGGTGATGGATCGGGAGAGCATTAACCTTGTCATCTGTAATAGGTCATCCGGCGATTTTATCACGTTTTAATCCGCGTTTTTTATCATCCCCAGCCCCTTCCAAAGGGAAACGTGGAGATGGGAACGGACTGGGGGCAGCGTTCAGGGGGTTTGATGATAATTTTTTTAATGCTTGCCTTTCCTGAGTCCTTTTTTTTTAAAAAAAAAAAATATATTTTTTCTTTTGGCTGTGGAATGAGATGCCCGTTTCCCAAGATTTATGTCACCGAGTTAGCAATGTACAATTCCTGAGGGCCGTGAATTCCCGAGGTTCTTAGGGCACAGCAGGTTTAAGGGATCGCCCCTCAGGCAGGAAGTTTTTAGGGCTGCTCCACCCAAAAGGAAGAATTTTTTTAAAGAAACCAAACACCACATTTCCCATCGAGCCAGGAAAATTTGTCCTTCATCCCTGCACCTTCCCTGGGTACATTTCCCTTTTTCACCTCTGTTTTCCATCTCTGTTTTCCCTGTTTTCCATCTCCATGCTGGACTTGGCGGAAGGAAGGAATGAAGGAAGGAAGGAAGGAAGGAAGGAAGGAAGGAAGGAAGGAAGGAAGTACGGAAGGAAGGAAGGAAGGAAGGAAGGAAGGAAGGAAGGAAGGAAGGAAGGAAGGAAGGAAGGAAGGAAGGAAGGAAGGAAGGAAGGAAGGAAGGAAGGAAGGAAGGAAGGAAGGAAGGAAGGAAGGAAGGAAGGAAGGAAGGAAGGAATTCACTTATTTATATCCTTTTTACCCCTGACTGTGCTGTCTGGAACAGATAAATCTCATCTCAGGCTGCTTTTGATCCAGGAATAGAATCATGGAATTATAGAACCGATAAAGTTGGGAAAAACCCTTCCAAATAAATGAGTCCAAGCACCACATCCACACGGATTTTAAGTTCCTCCAGGAATTTGCACTCCACCATTGGGCAACCCTTTCCATGAAGAATTTTTTTTTTCCCCTAATATCCAATCTTTAGGAAGTGACATCTCAGATGAAACAAGACCTAGAACGGGCTTCTCTGCTCCATGGGGATAATCCAATGGGTTGGTGACTGTGGATGAGTGTTGTTCTTCCTCACTGGAAGGATTCAGGGGTGCAGCAAAAAGAGATTGAATCCAGGGAATCTTCCTGTCCCAATTTAATGCCATCAAGCTCAGGTTAGTGGGATTTTAAGCTGGAAAAGCCGCTCGGGTAAAGTGTTAAGGAAAGGGTTAAACATGAAAGAAGTCACTAAAAACACAAATAAATCAATTTTTAAGACAGCAAATAAAAAAAAGAGGGAGGATCCCACCCTGAGTTGTTTAAGATGCGTTGACGGCTGGAGAAAATTCAGGCAACGGGAGGCTCGGCCTTGGCTCTTCCCATCTGCATTCCAAAGGGGAAGGAGCTGAATTTTCCCCTGCTACATCCCTAATCACCAGGGATCATTCCCATTCCAGCCTATGGAATGACCGATGGCAGAGCACAGGGTGCTTTTTTAACCCCTCTGGCATCAGCCACAAAACCAGGGCAAATCTGTTCCGTCCCTTCCGTGCTCACGCCCTGAAAAGTTGAGACGTTTTGAGATGAAATGAATTTCTCGAGCCCGGCCAGGAGGGGTTTTTTTGGGACAGCGATGCACCGGGGTGTATTTATGTCACAGGACTGAATTCTCTGGGATTTAGGGCATCTCCTCCCTGGAGCACAGCTCCGTGCTCCAAATTCCACCAGTGCAGCCTCTCCTCAGGCTGTGGAGAAAAGAGGATTTCACCCTCACAGCAGCTAAATCCACCTTCAGGGGGAAAAGCACCAGCAGGCTCTTGTCCCAGATGGAATTATCTCGGGAATCACATTGAACTCAGGCTTTCACTTTGTTTCAGTTCAAACACAGGAAAAAAAAAAAAAAATTTGGATGCAGAGAGGTATTTATACAGCGTTTATTTTTAGATTTAATCTGATGCAGAAACAGGAATTGGGAAAAAAAAAAATCAAGCAAAGGGAAGGTGAAAATGAATTTCTGAGATGCTGCTGGACCTGCTGCACCTCAGAATAAGAGTTAGGGAGATCAATATGTTGATGGAGGGTTCTCTGGAAGGGATATTCCGAGAGGAAAGTGGGGCAAGGATGGCTGGGGGCTTTCCAAACCTTTGGGTGGGCGCTGCAGAAATAGAAGGAATATCCAGTCTGGAGTTTAAGCTCTCAGATAGAGAAAACCCCAATATATTCAGGAATTTCACTCCATGGAGGGATGATAAATTTACAATTCTCTCTCTCTCTCTAATGGAGGCTTTGCTCTTGTTAAGGGATTATTCCCATTTTTTGGGTGAGCTCAGATCAGGCACCTTTGGCTTGGATCATCCCTGTCATGACCAGGGAGGTTAAACACCGAAAAGGGTGGATTTTCCCCAAAAATGTGCTGGAGGTTTCCAGTGCTAAACTCTCCTGTCACGGCCACAGCAACGGGAAGAAGAATTGAACCCTGGAAGCAACACTTGGATTCTGAGCCGTGTCCTTTGTTCTGCGCACACACTTGGGAAAGACTTCCCAAAATATTGACGGACAAAGGTTTTAAACTGTGCTCCAGTGCTTTGCAACACCAAAAAAAAAAAAAAAAAAAACCAAAAAAAAAAACCAAAACAAACAAACAAACAAAACCCACCAAAAACAAAAAAAAACCAAATCAAAAACCGAAAAAAAAACCCCACACAAAAAAACCCCAAACAAACAAACAAACAAACAAACAAAAAACCACCACCAACAACAAAAAAAATTCCACCAAAAAAACCCCAAACAAACAAAAAAAACCCCCAAAAACCAAACCCACCCCAAGCCCCTGAATTTTTCCGTTTGTGGTTTCGGGGCAGCAGGGATCAGTCAGAGCTCGTGAGCACAAGCTCAGGCTGCTGGGTGTGTGGAGGATTCTCCTGCCCCGTGTGCTCCTGCTGAAGGTGTGGATTTTATTAACCAGGGCTGAAAGTGAATTTTTGAAATGGATTTGGATCCCCGGACGTGCAAATGGACCCCCGGAAATATTCACGGTCAGGTTGGATGGGGCTTGGAGCAAGCTGGGAGAGTGGAAGGTGGAACCCACCATGGCAGGGGGTGGACCTTTAAATATCCCTTCAAACCCAAACGGTTCCACGGTTCATTCGAATAATTTTAGATAAAATGAGGTGATTTACAGGAAATTTGATTAAAAACCTCCCAGTTTTCGGAGTCTGGTAAAAAACGGGGCTGAAGGAGGCTTTGTCTTTTCCAGAGAAGCTGTGGCTGCTCTTGGATCCCTGGAAGTGTCCAAGGCCAGTCTGGACAGGGCTTGGAGCACCCTGGGATCCTTGGAGCACCCTGGGATGGTGGAAGGTGTCCCTGCCCATGAGATGAGTGATCTTTCATGTCCCTTCCACCCAAAGCATTCCCTGATTCCACGAAAATTCCATTAAGATTCCGTGAAGATTCCATGAAGATTCCACGATGGTTCCATGATGGTTCCATGATGGTTCCATGAAGGGTCCACAAAGATTCCATGACAGTTCCATGACGGTTCCATGATAATTCCACAAAGATTTCATGATAGTTCCATGACGGATCCATGATGGCTCTGTGATGGTCCCATGAAGGTTCCATGATGATCCCATGAAGATTCCATGGTGGCTCCGTCCCCTCACGCCGTGCAAGGCCGTGACCCGCACCCGACTGATCCTCCTGGCACACCATCAATGAAGTTTGGGATCTCCATGAGTCAGAGCCCTCACCTGCGCGTGACCAAAAGAAAAATCTCAATCCAGACCCTCCCGAGATCAGAATCTCAACCCAGATCCTTCAAATCTCCTGGGACAAAAAAACCGCGCGGAGGAAAACATCCCGAATAATTTCAGGTTCCAGAGAGAAGCCTGAGGTCACTGCAGGAGCTGTCACACCCGGTTAGCTCCAACACGAGTCTGCGACATGGATTTATGGCCCAGCATGGATCACTCCAGAGGCTGGGATGAGGGATTTTGCCTGGAAAGGATGGATACCTCCACCTTTTTTTTTTTTTTTTTGTACCTAAATACAAAACTCAGCAGAATTAAAAAAAAAAAAAGCAGCTGACAAAGGAACAAAAGGGAATGGGGAACATCTAGAGGAGAAATTTAGGGGTTTAAAAGGACATGGCATAAAAAAAAAAAAAAAATCTGTGTTTTGTCCTCTTCCTGATGTCTGGCCAAAGGCTCAATCAACTTTTCCTCAACTTCACAGAGATTTTGCTCTTTTTTTCATTATTTTTTCCTTGATTAATCCGTGTCCCGCCACTGCTCCTCTCTCCATCTGGGAACAATCTTTGTGCTCAGCCACAGCAGGAATTTTTTGTTTTAGGGTTGTTCCTTGAAGATCGGAATTCATTCAGATTCAGGAGAGCCCAGGATGTCCCTGTGTGTCTTCCTGCACCATCCAAGTGTCACCAAATCCATGGCTTTTTCCCCATGGTTTAAATTGGAAAAAAACCCCAAAACTCTGCCACAAATGCCCAAATGATGCCAAATTTTTCATTTTTCTATTTTTTCCCCTCACATATGGAAATAATTTTTCCATTAAAAAAAAAAAAAAGCGCACATCCATGACATTTGCTGAGGAGATAAAAGATGGAATTAGAACAAAAGAAATAATTTTCCTTGGGAAGTTCTCTCTTTTGGAAGGAAAACAATGCTCTTGAAACTCTTGTTTTAAAAAGAGTCGCTGCTCGTGTCAGGCTGAAAATATTTGGCTGGAGTTCAAGGGCAACGAAAACATTTTCTGAAACGTCCAGGTTTACAGTAAAACAGACATTCCAGCCTTCACACGGCTCTGGATCCGGGAAATCCTCAGGAACCCTTGGGACAACCCACCCTGGAGACACCAAGCAGCTGTTTTGCCATCCCAGCGGCAAAAAAGGAGGAATTTGGAACATCTCTTTGTTTCCCAAAGCTCTGTGTGTGCAAACAACGGATCCATCGAATCCAGTCCTGCTTTTCCCAGGATCTTGGAGCCTCAACACCAAAATAGTGGGAAATAAATACGGAGGAAAGCCTCCTCTTCACTTGAGCAACTGAATGTTGGATGAGTTTCAGAGAAGGGAGATTCCAGTGGGACAATCCAAGGAAGGAGTTCTCGCTCCAAGGGCACTCAGGGATGGATCCCACCAACTTCCAGCTTCCACCTAAAATCCAAAAATCCCCAAAATCCACCTAAAACAGGGACAGGGGCCTGCTTCTTATTCAGGAGATAAATACAGAGGAAATGAATACAGAGGAAAACCTCTCCTTCGCCTGAGGAATCGAATGTTGGATGAGCTGCAGGGAAGGGAGATTCCAGTGGGACAATCCAAGGAAGACCTCGCTCCAAGGGCGCTCAGGGATGGATCCCGCCAAAATTTGTGCTTCCAGCTTCCCAAACCCACCCAAAACAGGGACAGGGGCCCCGCCGCTGCCTGTGCCACACATCCCTGTGTGCCACACGTCCCTGTGTGCCACACGTCCCTGTGTGCCACACGTCCCTGTGTGCCACATGCCACCTAATTAACTTAATTAGCCAAAGCCCAAGGAGCAACAGGCGCCGGGGCTGCTCCCCAAACCATCAACGTGACAGCAGAGCCGGGGCTAATTAACACCTCCTTAATACCTCCACAAACACCGAACCTGCTGCCGGGAGAAATAGTTTCACACTTCCTTATCAAATTAGGGCGAAAAGCGCTCCTAATGAGCGAGAATCAATTAGTGCGACACCCAAACGAATGTATTTGTGCTGTCAGCAAGAGTTATTTGCATAACAGTTTGCAAAGGCAGGGGAGATGCTGGAGCTGCTCCGGGATCCTAATGAGGGGATGCTGATGGAAATATTGTTTTATCCGTGTCCCGACAGCAGCAGGAGCATCGCAGGGAATCCTGCAGGGTTGTGCGTCCAAAACCACCCCAGATTCCAGGTGGATGTGGTCAGGAGGGAACGGGAATGACTCTCTAGCATGGCATCGCTGATGGAGACCTGGTTCTTCCCTCCTTGATCCAGGGAGGTGAATTCCTCTTCAGAGCCTCTCCAGGGAAAAACAAACAGCTGGAAATGGTACCTAACACGCCAAAACAGCTCTTGGAAAATCGTCCTTAGTTTTGTGGTGTTGTTAAAAGCTCTAATTAAATTAGAGGAGTGGCTGAGGAGCAAATGGAGCGGAGCTCGACAGCAAGAGGGTTTGATCAGATCTAATTTTTTTTCTAGCTCCTCAAAACATTTCCTTGCAGTTCCGGTGTCTTCCAATGTAGCCTTGACCTTGGATTTAATTGTTTTGGAGCTGTCTTTGTGACTAATGCCAACGAGCCGCAATGGAATAGTCACGGAATCAAAGAATCATGGAATGGTTTGGGTTGGAAAGGACCTTAAAGCCCATTTAATTCCAGTCCCTCACACGGGACACTTTCCACTATCCCAGGCTGCTCCAAATCCCATCCAGCCTGGCCTTGGATATTTCCAGGGATGGGGCAGCCACAGCTTCTCCGGGCAGAAATGCAAAAAATAAAAATAAAAATAAAAATAAAAATAAAAATAAAAATAAAAATAAAAATAAAAATATAAATATAAATATAAATATAAATATAAATATAAATATAAATATAAATATAAACACGACAGAATATAGACCGAAATAATTCCCTCAAAGCTGAAATCCCGAATTCCTCTCAGGATGTGCACACACCTGCCCCCAACAGCCCTGGAAATATTTTCCAGCCCATTTTCTCCTTTAAAATCCAATGGCCAATTCTCCAGCTCGGGAAAAAATCCAGTCAAGAGAAGGCAGAACGTTTTCCAGGTAAAAGGAAAATCGGATTTGGAGCTGCGTGGGCAGGGTGCTGCTCTGTGACGATCCCAAGCTTTTCACATCCCCGGTGTTATTTTCCAAGGACGGTGATAACTGTGTTCATACAAACCCATTAGGCACTCAATCCTAACGTTTTTAGAATCACTGTTTTCATTTCAGTCAGGTTATTAAAAGGTGTGGGCACTGGGGAATACTTTAATCCTCAGAAAAAAAAAAAAATAAAATAAAATAAAGAAGCAAATAGGCACAAATTTATTTCACGTCCTTGGAATCATCTGCAGGAAATATAAAATGGATTTTAAAACTGGGGTTGGTGGGAGGAGTCTCCCAGGTTGGGGGGGTTTGAGGTGACCTTTCGAGGTCCCTTCCAACCCCAAATATTCCACAACTCTAAATCCACACTAGAGGTCACGCCGGGGGAATTTCCCCAGGAATTTTCTTCTTGAGCACCTCAGCCTTTTGGGATTCCTCTTTTCCCTGGATTTTCTGTGGTTCCTTTCATTTACCCGCTGTGGGGTTTGGCTGCTGTGGGATCTGCAGCTCCAGGAATTCCCACCGTGCCGGGATTGCAGCCGCCCCACTTAGCATAGCTTCACGCATTCCCTGGATTCACTCTGGCGTCCCACAGCAAAATTCCAGCTGCCCTGGGAGCTCCACCATCCCCTCCTCGAGCGCACCCATCACCCGAGAGGCACCAGGTAACACCGCAGGGTTTGGATCCCTGGGTCTAGCCCAAAAAAAACAAGAAAAAAAATTCCGTAATATTTTAACTTTCTGCTCGAAAAGTGCTCAGCTGGGCTCAATCCGTTTCTTATCTCCGCTTTTTATCTGGCAGCCACGGGGAGAGCATTTCCCAGAGCAAGCAGAGGAGTTTCAAACAGAGGTTCTGGGGAAAGCAGAGACGGCGTCACGGGCTGGTTGTTTCCAGCAGGAGAAATCTGGGATGAAGAGGGTGGAATCTGGGGCTGGGGATTCTTGGCCAGAGCCAAACCTGCAGAAATCCCACCCTGGGGAAGGCGGACATCCCAATCCTTGGCACAGCTGTACATCTTCCCACACAAACGTGGAAAATCCCTTAAATCGTCACAGAATTCCCTAAATCACCACAGGAAACAATTCCCAGAAGGAAAAGGGGACAGTCGTGGAAGGAAAGTGGGGCCAAGCTTTGTGGCAGGGCTGCTGTGACAGGACAAGGGGAATGTTTTTAAAATGAAGGGTTTTGCTGGATTTAGACTGGATGTAAGGAAGGAGACTTTGCAGTGAGGGCGGGGAGGCCCTGGAATGAAATTCCCAGAGAAATTGCGGCTTTCCTATTCCTGGAAGCATCCAAGGCCAGGCTGGATGGGGCTTGGAGCAGCCTGGGACAGTGGGAGGTGTCCCTGCCCACCTGGATGAGCTTTAAGGTCCCTCCAACCCAAACAATTCCAGGATTCCAGGTTCTCGCCCCGCAGCGAGGACAGCACAGGGAGCCCTTGGCCTCCAGCTCATCCCCACCCCGAGGAGCCCATCCAGCTCCCTCCAGGGCCTGCCCTCTGCTCCTCCCGGCTCTGCCTGTGGGCAAACACAAATCCCAAAAGCTGCCCGAGGTTAATCGGGAAAAGATCCTTGGCCAGGGAGTGTAAACAGCTCGGGATGTTCAGGGACCACAGGAATGAAAACCACGCAGGCAGCCTGCGCACAAAACCTCTCTCTCCAGGCATTCAAACCAAAACAAAATTCCCTGGGTTGGGAAAGGGACTTGGAGCAACTGCAGCGTTCCCTGGAGGGGCATTTGGAGCAGGGAATGCAGCTGAGTTTCCTGGGAAAGGCGGCCTTGGCTGGTTGCAGTTCCCTGGTTCTGGTGATGGCAAATAAAGCTCAATTCCCATTTTCTCACCGCAAAACCTGGGAATGATTTGGCAGGGTGGAATGACTTCTTTGCGAGGCAGAATTTCCCCTAAACCTTAATTTAAAAAATATATTAAAAAAAAAAAAAATCATTCCTGGAAACCTTCCTTTCTCTCTGTGCGGAATTTGTGGATTGTTTTGATTCCCGTCCTATAACGACTCGCTGATGTCAAGATCAGAGGGAAATCGGGATGCTTTGTGTGGGTCTAACGTCCCTTTCCTTTTATCTCGCCTCAGAAGGGAATGAAAGATGAGATCCCGGAGCCATTCCCAGGGGAAAGCATTCAGGGAAGCGAGGGAAATAAAACCCCAACCCTTTGGGGCATCCGAAATGGCAACGAAAAAAAGAGGGAGCCAATCCTGGGGAGATGTGAGGAGCCGGGGAGGGACAACAGAGGAGGCATGAAAGGAAAATGGAAAAATGGGAACAGGAGTGAGGCAATTAAAGGCAGGTCTGGCCAGGCAGGACCCTCTCCTTCATCCATGCCTGTGGAAAACTGGCCTTGGAAGGAATCCCTGTCCCTCAGCAGCACTTCCAGCTTCCTAGCAGGATTTTTCCCCTCAGCAGCATTCCCAGCTCCTGTCAGGATTATTCCATCAGCAGCATTCCCAGCTCCTGTCAGGATTCTTCCATCAGCAGCATTCCCAGCTCCTGTCAGGATTTTCCCCTCAGCAGCATTCCCAGCTCCTGTCAGGATTTTCCCCTCAGCAGCATTCCCAGATCCCTGTCAGGATTTTCCCCTCAGAAGCATTCCCAGCTCCTGTCAGGAGTTTTCCCCCAGCAGCATTCCCAGCTCCTGTCAGGATTCTTCCATCAGCAGCATTCCCAGCTCCTGTCAGGATTCTTCCATCAGCAGCATTCCCAGCTCCTGTCAGGATTTTCCCCTCAGCAGCATTCCCAGCTCCTGTCAGGATTCTTCCATCAGCAGCATTCCCAGATCCCTGTCAGGATTTTCCCCTCAGCAGCATTCCCAGCTCCTGTCAGGATTCTTCCATCAGCAGCATTCCCAGATCCCTGTCAGGATTTTCCCCTCAGCAGCATTCCCAGATCCCTGTCAGGATTTTCCCCTCAGCAGCATTCCCAGATCCCTGTCAGGATTTTCCCCTCAGCAGCATTCCCAGCTCCTGTCAGGATTCTTCCATCAGCAGCATTCCCAGCTCCTGTCAGGATTTTCCCCTCAGCAGCATTCCCAGATCCCTGTCAGGATTTTCCCCTCAGAAGCATTCCCAGCTCCTGTCAGGATTTTTCCATGTCCCCAAAGGGTGAGGATCAAGGTCCTGCTCAACTCCAGAGGCGCCTGATCCTTGTGGGATTCCGGGTGGGATTTGAGCTTTCCCTGTGTCAGCCTTCCCTTTTCCATCAGCAGTTTCCCAGTGATTCCAGAAAAATCCACCAGTGGCACTGGTGGGGCAGCACACAGGAGGCCAGCAGCTCCCCAGTGCCAAAATTTGGGAATATTATGGCCTTTACACCTCTTGCTCCCTTCCCCTTGGGCATGGAGAGGAGAACTCTGCATCAGCACCACGCCTGAGCCCTGGAGCATTCCCAGCAGGAATTTTCCCCATCCCAGGAGGAATTCTGAGCTGTGGCTGTCCCAGGGGTGTCCTTGGAGCTCGTCTCTGCAGGGTGAGGCTGCTCAGGGAGGCATCTGCGTCCCCTGGCTGGCACAATCCTGCTGGGAATGTGAAAACATCCCTGGTTTCGTCCTCCTGAAAAAGAGGGAAAAGAGGCGAAAGCTGGAAAATAAACCCGAATAGGCACACAGACCATTTGCCTCCTGTGAGCTCAAAAATCATGGAATTAAGGTTGGGAAAGACCTTTAAGATCACCAGGTCCGAGCTCCAGTGCTGACACACCTCTGTGGGTTGAGAAGGGATGGCGCTTCTCATCCCGGGACTGAAATTATCCGCCGTAAGGAAAACCAGGAATTTCCTTCCCCCGAGGAAGGATGGCGAATGCTGAACATTTCCTGCATTTCCCAGTCCTGGCAGGAGCGTCGTTCCCGCCAGGACCAGGCTGCCTGTGGGATTTTCAGCTGCCTTTCTGCTCGGGGGTGGGGGGCAGACAGACAAAACGTGGAAAAGGCAGCGGTCCGGGAGAACTTCTGGAAGATATTTCTGAGCTTTCCCATCGAACGTGGCGATGTTTTAATCCCTCTCCCGATGTTTACACAGTTTTATCTCCCTTTTCCATTCTTCAGCAGCTCCTGCTGCGTGGGGCTGGTTGTTATTAGAGCACATCCCAGGGCCTGAGGCGCTTCTTTATCCGCACAAAATAGGGAAAGAAATCATCTTTCTCTTCCTCCAAAGGGAGAGGAGTTGCTGCACGCAGCGGGTTTGATAAAGGAGAGGTCGTGGAAGCCTCTCCTGGCTGGATGGAGCTGCTTTTAGGGTCCTCATGTGGGGGGGAAAAGCGCTGTGGAACATGGAAAACCCTGCTGGAAATCCCATCTCGTTTTCACTCCTTCTTGGAAGGGCTCGGCCGCTAAAAAATAGTTTGTCTTGTTTAAGGAGTGGCGTGCAAAAAAAGCCCCGAAATTCCCTGGCCGTTTGAAAACGCGGAGATGAAACCCTGGGAATTAGGAGCAGACAATATGGATGGCCTGCTGGAGCGATTCATCAGCCCCTTTTTCCCAGCTATTCCCACTGTGAGCTCACATTTCCATCAGGGATGACAGCGGAGCGGGAGAGGACGGATCCGCACAAATCTCCCCGCTGCCCTGTCCTTCCCCGCGATGACAGATCCATCACGAGGGATGAACGACCCCGAGATTCCCCCTGATTTATGCCCCCAGCTGGAAAAACGAAAAGAAGGCTCGTAGGAGTTCCTGCTGATAAATCCCAGCCTTATCATCCCGGCTCCAGCGAGGTCACTCCTTTTCTCCCGGAGATTGGCAAGGGCCAAGGAGATATTAAGCGGGCCAGGATATTTATGGGAATAAATGGCAGCGTCTTCACGAGGAATTAAAGGGGGGGGAAAAAACTTTGGGAACGATAAAAAGAGACAACCTTTGGAACCCCTTTAGTAAGAAATAAACGGAGATAAAGTCAGCCCGGTGCAGGGATGGAGGGGAGGGAAGGGGGGAAATTCTCCGACGTTTCCCTTGGCGAGCCAGCGGCGCTGGAATACCGAGGGCAGCGTTCGGGGACAACAAAAGTCAGCCAACACAATGCTCCGGTTTCCAGGGAAACCCAACCTTGGCCTTTGGTCCCATATTTCAGCGGGTTTCATTATCCTCCCTGGGTTTAGGATAATGAATTGGCTGTTGATGGATGCTGCTGCCTCGGAGCCGCCCTCCCTCAACGAGGTTTCCGCTGTTTCCCAGTCCAGGCGGGATGTTGGGAGCACTGGAGGAGGACTGGGAGCACCAGAGGCAGGGGCGTCCCTTTGGAGGAGCTTCTTCTCCATCCAGATTGCGGGATTTTGGGGGTGGGGGCTTGCGACGGTCAGTTGAGTTTTTTATTTTGTTCCCTAAATAAATAAGACAGGCTGGGAGAGCTGGGAGTGTTCCCCTGGAGAAGGGAAGGATCCAGGGAGAGCTCAGAGCTCCTGGAGGGGCTCCAGGAGAGCTGGAGAGGGACTGGGGACAAGGAATGGAGGGACAGGACACAGGGAATGGCTCCCACTGCCAGAGAAGAGGTTTAGATGGGAGATTGGGAAAGAATTCCTATCTGTGGGGGTCGTGGGTGGACAAAGGAGAGGATGAAAACAAATTCCCCTCCCCAAAATCCCTGTCTGCTCCTCCCTGGCCTCCAAAAGGCTGCTCATCCTTTGAACCTTGGCCACCTCTTCTGCTCTTTTCCTTCCCTTTTTTCCCAGCACCCTCAGGCAGATTTTTCCCTGAGTCACTCGGCGGCGTGGGCCAAGGTTTGACAAGTGACTCATCACTCGGAGTGCTGAGGCCATGAAATGTTATTTCAGAAATTAAACACCCGACACGTTCGGAAAACAAATCCCTTTAAGGTGTCTCCCGGAGTGGCTCCTGAAAGGAAAATGTTTGCAATTAAGTCACTTCCCAAAAATGCCGCCTTCTGTGCCGAGTGGCTGAGCCTCTTTCATCTTCCCTTTGTAAACATCGGTAGTGGATTTGGGAAACGGGAGAAAAACTCGTAAACGAGCTGACAATGGAACAATTTGCTGGAAAAGTGTTGGTTGCATTTTCCCTGTTAATTGCGTGGCTCGTGAGGGTTGGAATAACCCATAAAATCCCAAAGAATCCCGGGTCGAATCCGGTCTGGGCTTGGATGGGGATGGTCGGGGTCTGTGCAATTACTGGGAATCCTTGAGCCCACGCTTCACTCTTCAGGCTGGTTCTTCTGTGCTCCCCACGTGTATCCAATTTTGTGAGCCACACATTCCCATTTCCCCCCTGATTTTTGTATCCTTTTCTTCTGAACCCAGCGAAATAACGTCATTATTAAAGGGATTCTCGTGTGATGCCTTCATTCTGAAACAAACCCGAGGGGACAAAGTTCAGAGCGGCCCAGAGCTGCTCTTGATTTACCGCAAATATGATTAAAATTTTATCTGAGTGCTTTTTTTTTCCACTTTTTTTTTTTCTTTCCCCTCTGTACTCTGCTGCTCTGCGTTTTCATCCAGCACATAAAAGAGGCTTTTTTGGGTTTGTTTGAGGTTTTTTTTTCCCTTTTTTCCCAGCAGTTTAGCAGTGCAAAGGTGCTCGCGGAGGATTTAAATTCTCTGCAAGCTTCCCCTCAAGTTAATCACGATTTTTATAATCTTAAAAGCAAAGCCGGGTAATAAAGGGCGAGAAATGCCAAGTGCGGCGCGTTTGGAAGGGTCGCCCGCGGAACTGGGATGAGCTACAGCCAATTCCTCCCCGCTGGGACATCCTGGCTTTTCCAGCGGGAAGCTGCCGGGTTTATTTGGATTTGTAACTACTCCGGGTTCCAGGGTAAAGCCCTTTTCCCTCCAATTTTCCTTCCTTAACTCCTTTCCCGGCGCATCACGGCTGTCCTTGGAAAAGAGAGGGTTTATAAAAGGATTGAGGGCGCTGCCGTTACATCCAAACCCCGCCGTAAATGTCGTGTAAACAAAGGTAAAATAACAAACAGAGCTGGAAATCACTTAACGAGGCTTTCTGCAGCTCGTGCCTGCTCTGCTGGGAGCTTCAACTTCCTTTAAATGAAACTTAACAGCAAGAAGCCTTTTATTTTCCTAATGTTTCCAACAGCTCCGGCTGCGGATTCATCCTTCACGGAGGCTTTTACCTCCCTGGCATGGTGATTCCCTCATAGAAATGATAATATCCTGGTTTTTATGGGCAATTCCGGCTGACTGAATCCTGGGTTTTAATCACTCTTCTCTCGTGGAGAAGGAAATTGGTGAGAACCAAGCCTGGGCAATCCCGATGGTGTTCAGGTTTGGGATAGCTGTTTCTAATGCATGGAATTTCAACCCAGAGCTGCGTTTTCCAACACTGGATCAAGAGTAATAATAACAACAACAACAACAACAACACCAACAACAACAATAATAATAATAATAATGGAAGTCTTTGGCATGTTTAGGATCCAGTGTCTCCTAACTGAGCATTCCCAAGCGCTCCGGAAAAATTAATTCCATCTCACACAGGTCCCATGAGGGGAATATTTCCATGCCAGAACTACGGACACTTAGGGAGGAGGATAATAAAGGCTGGAATTGAGTGTTATCCCTGGCTGGGATCAATTGGAGCGTGGTTGGTGGGAGAAGGGGAGGAAGGGGATGGCAGAGAGGGAAGATCCATGAGGAAAACGCAACTGCTCCTGTGCCTTTTCCAAGAGAAATGCATTTCCCTCTTTGGTTTTCCTCCCTTACTGCCAAAGAGCTCAGGAAAACCACATTTCCTTGCTCCCAGCTTTGGATCACAGATGTTCTGAGCTAAACTGGTGGGAATTGCATTAAATTAGGGATAGAGACTGTAACAGGTTTTGCATCCGGGTGCTTCTGCGGGGAAGCTCATTTTCCATTGGAAATGCTCATTTTCCCCTTGGAAATACTCATATTCATACTGGAGTAACTGATCCAGGTAGGGAAGAGTTGCTGGGCCTCCAACTGCAACCGTCAGCCCTCGGGAGAGCCACAAATCCATGAGTTTTCCCACTGTCAGAGGAAAGTTTGGATCCCAAACCCAAGGAGGACTGGGACAGTCCCAAGCTCAGCATTCCAGTGCCAATCCCGGCATGGCAAACTGGGATAAAACAGGAAGCCACTCAGAGTGCAGTAAACTCCTTATTGTGTTTGGGGAAGGGGATTAATTAACTAGCTATGGGATAAGTTGGATAAATCAAGCGTGGCGAGCAGCTTCCACATGGAATGGGTGATCCCAAGGCTGTTTCCGAGCAGCTGCAGCGGGGCAGGGCTGAAACCTGGGATTCCATGGAGCAATCCAGGTTGTCACCTCCAGGAATTTGTATTTCAGGGCTTAGGAATAATTCCTGCCTTGCTGGAGCGACGGGCTGGCCGACCACGGATGATCCAGTGGGATTGGTGATCCTCAGGGCCGAATCTTGGCTGTGGTGCCCCAATCCTCCGTGCATGCCATGCTAAAGGATCCTAATGATCATTCATTAATTATTCTGGGAATTAAGTGCTGCCCATGCACTTCCCAATCCCTGGGGAGCTGGAAATCGTGCTGCCAGCAAAGCTTCTTCCTTTCCCAACCGTGGAGAGGAGATCTTGGAAGAAACACCGTAGAAGGCCGCTCCGGGGGTGGATTCCTGAGCGAAGCGCTTCCATGCTAAATAAAAAACTGGGAAGAAGCGTCTTCTCTCTCAAGGATCCAGGGAACGGGCTGTGACTCAGGAGTCCTGAATGGAAAAAGTGCTGCCAGCTGGCTTTATTCATCTCAGCACCCTGCCTGAGTCAGCCCAGCCGCGCAGGGACAACCTGCCGCGGACGCCGTAGCGCCGACGGAAGGGTGTCGTCACCTGGCACATTCCCAACAGGACACCACACCTGCCACTTCCCCTTGGATGCAGAGGGCAGAGGGCTCGGGAGGGCTGGGAAAGCCCTGGGAAGCTCAGGAGGGTGGCATTGTCCCTGGAAGTGCCTGGCATGTGGGGCGTGATCTGTGTCCTCCTCTGCCGGCCATCCTTTTCCTGTGGAGCCAACGGGCTGAGGTGGAATTTGTTCCCGGATAGCCGAGGAAATAAACTGGGAAAACGCACGGTGGATGTGCAGAAATGTCAGAGTTAATGAAACTCAATTCCAGGCTTCCAGACTAATCCAGCATTTGCATTTTTCTAACTTTAGTAATTTCCCAGACTTTGGATCTGGCTTGAATGAGCACATAATTCCTTGTTTTCCTGACGAGGGGTGCGGATTTCAAAAAGCTCCCTTCACGCGGTGAATTCAAGGGGAAATGCTTTTCCTTCACGTCAATCAAGCTCTTTTAAACAACTCAAGTTCATTTCACGCTCTTCTTCCTGATTTCTGTACCTCGTGATGAGCAGGAGAAGCAAAGCTCGGAAATAAAACCGAGCTTGTTTGGCAAAAATGGAATTTGCAGGAGCAAAATGGAATTTTAAAGCTGGTGCCTCCCTTTGTTCTGTTTTTTGGGGCAGGAATAGGCAGGAGAGGGGTGAAACGGGGAGGATTTTATCCTGCTAATCCAGGTGCTCTCCTGAAATGTCACTTCCAGGTATCCCAAGTGTTCTTTTCACCTCCAAGAGGCAAAGCCCATCCAGTATTTTGGCCAGCAGCAGGAAATGCTTCATTCCCTGGGGAATTTGGGGTGCCTGGTCCCAAACATTTGGCATCTCCAGGAACTGGTTAGAGCTGATTGGATTTATCATGGAGAGGTTGGTGAATCTGGGGGTGGACTCCAGGAGAGGCTGGAGAGCATGGAATTACAGAACCATTAAGACTGGAAAAAACTCCAGTCACCTTCCATCCCATATGTTTGCTGAAGGTGAGGATCAAGGGACAGCATTCCTTTAATCATCCCGCTGGCGTCAGCCATGGATTACGGAATGTTCCCTGCACCCACTCACGCTGAGGGAGTCGGGAGCTGTTTTTCAATATAATAATCTTTGATTCCACTGGATCCTGCCATTAGGAAGGCAGATTTGGACTAGGAAGAAGGGACAAAAGAAAGAAAAATATGCTGGAAAAACGTACGCATGGAATAGCCTATGGAAAGATACAAAGTGGCTGAGTGTCCATGGTCATTCCAAAAATCTCTACTCCGATATTGCTGCGTTTTGGAGAAGTAAGAAAAGCATCTCGGATGTTTGGATAAAAAGCTTCTGCTGTCTCTTCTCCATAAATTATTGTCCGTTTTTTTTTTTTTTCTGGGAAAAGCTCACTTTGCACAGTGGAAAATAGGATGCGTTTCCCCTTTTCCCGTCTTTATTTATCTCGGCACAATTCTAATTGTTCCTGTAAACCCCGATTCCCGGAGGGCACCGAAACCAGAGGGACTCTTTCCAATCCCAAACCAACGCTCCATTGTGTCCTTAAATCTCTTTCTTAGCCACTGCTTCGGAAACCTGCCAGCCTTTTCTTTGATATTCCCGCTCATTGCTCATGAAAGCAGGAAAAAAAGAGGCTGCTCCTCTCCCTTTTTTCCCTTCTCCAAGATGCAAAATGAGCAGCCTCCTTCCCGGCTTTTGTCAGTGATCACCGGCTGCCATCTCCTATCAAAGCCCTTCCAGGAGTGACAGAGCGGAAAAAATAGGAAAGGACCGGGAGAGGAGCATCCCATTCAGCGCGGAGCACTCAGCACCCACGCCTGGCTGCCCGAGAGGCGGCTCCGCTCCCGGGAAAAGCCGCCAAAAACAAAGGCGAACGGCAGAAACTCCACGCGCTCCGTCCGCTGCTCACTTTAGCAGCTCCGGGATAAGTGCTGCACGCATCCCGGACGGACACAGGGGCGGTGGTTGGAACAAACACGGGCCGGGGAACGCCGGCGCGGGGCGATTCCGCTCCTTCCTTAATGGGTTTGCGTTCTCCTTTGCGGGCAGCAAAAGCGTCCTGGTGCTTTTTCCTGGCGGGATCCGTCTCACCGTGGGGTCGTGGCGGGGACCCTCCCAGCGCTGAAGGGAGAATTCTTCACGGGCCAGATGCTGCCACCTTTATCCTCTCTAAGTGGTGCCTCTCCCGGCCCCATCCAACGGGAATGGGAGCCGCAGGGATGTGGGAGCCCGCGGGGAGTCCCTCGGAGCCGTGGCCTCTCGGTTGCTCATTTTCATGGGGATTTATTTGGAGCAAAACGAGGAATTGCTCCCATTCTCTTGAGTGAAGAGGAAAAATCAGCAACCCAATAACAGCGGCTCCTTCCTAACTCTGTAATTCGTGGATTTTTTTTTTTTTTGGTGGGATTTATGGCTAATTACTATCCCTTTCCAAAGCCTTCCTGCATCCTTCCCTAAATTCATTAATTCCCTTTATCTCAGCTCCATGGCCTCATTTAGGCAGAACTCCTTTTAATCTGCCATTTTGGACGATTATTTTTTTTTTTAGCGAAATATTTGGCAGCTCTTTAAATATTCCCCTCGAAATGTGTCCCTGCTTCTCATTGCCCTTTTCCAAAGTCTTCCCACAGCCTTTCCCAAAGAATTTCTTAAAAAAAAAAAAAAAAATTAAATCAATTCTTTTTTAACTCTCTGCCTGGAAAAAATTCCAGCAAAAAAAGTGAAACAGCAGAAAAGCCTCCCTTTTTCAATGCTGCTGCGGACTATTACTTCAAAATTGTGTGGAAAATCATCGGATTTCCATTTATTTCCTCATCTACCAGGAATCAGGGAGCTCATTCCCATCCCAGGTACAATGTGGAAATAAATGATGGAGGAATTCGAGTGATTTCAGGAAATCTTGAAGGTTCCGCCTCAGCAGGTGAAATGAGTGATTTCAGTTTCGGCAGCCTGGGAAGGAAAGATGGAAAAATCATGGAAAGCCCATGGAATGGCTGCTTTTTCTCTGTGTTATTTACGTGACTTTTAGGGACTGATAAGGGAATCAAGGAAAGAGGGAAAAATGGGAAAAAACCCCAGCCGGCTCATGGTAAAGCCAGAAGCTTGGTTGAAGACCCATCCTTATCTTTTGCTATAGAAGGGGTTGTTAAATACCTTTATCCCAGGCTGAGGGCAACATTTAGGGAAAAGTCCTTTTATCCTGCCGTTTTCTTCCCTTTTTTTTGGAATTTTTTTTGGCAGAATTTTGGACATTCACCTTGAAACTGGGCCACACTTCAACTTTCTGCTCCCCTTGTACTGATAAGAGGCTTGAAATCAGGGTTGGATAGAGTTCGCAAAGTTATGAAAAAGTTAAGGAATTTTTTGCTTTAAAATGGATGCTGTTAAAGTTACCCCAGTCCAAGGGGAAGGAACAGACGTGTTTTGGGAAGCAGGACATTGGGTGGATCTGTACCTGCCACGGCAGGTATTTAGAGAGCTGATGTATTTCTCTTTAAAGACAATCACAGAGTATTCCAAGTTGGAAGGATCCCACAAAGATCAAGCCCAGCTCTGGGATTGGTTGGATCCCACAACTTCGGCCATTTTATCTCCAACCAACTGAGCTCATATGGGATGATGGCCCAAAAAAAAAAGAGGGAAAATGGAGCGGTCTGCCCTTTCCAAATCATTTTTCACGACCCCAGATATTTTTGTGCTCCTTTTTTCCCAACTCGTTCCGCGCTATCCTGGCTTCCTGTCCCATGTTCCCGCTCCCCCATTGGCTTTGGATCCCACCCTCGACGGGAGCATTTTCCATGTCTGTCACGGGCTTGCTCTCCCGGAGATTGCCTGGAGGATGAACTTTTGTGTGATAGATTTTGACACCCCATATGGCCCTCGCGGCTCTCCGCGGCACGAGCCGAAATCCCGCTCGCGCTGTTGGCAGCTCCGAATATCCGGGAGCAGCCTGGCTTTTCCCTCTTCCGCGGCGATATCCGCATTTGGGAAGATTAATGCACTGATCAGGCGCTGGCAAGGAGCTGGAGTAAACGACCTAATAGGTCTTTCCACGCCTAATTCCCGCGTTTTATTAAGAGGGACTCTTTGTCGCCGCGGCGCTGATTTGTCGGAGCTGTCACCGCCGAGGGGAGGCGGGAGAGGTGGCGCTAACGGTGTCATCTAAATCCATCTTTTTTTTTGGCACCTCTGCCCCCTCGAATCACGAGGACCATCTGGAGAGCGGGCACGCTGCCACGCCGGCAGATGGGCAGGGGTGCGTCGAGCTACGAGCCCGCGGATGATTATCAAACGTGCTGCTGGGCGAGCGTTTCCAGCAGGAATATCCAAACAGCTTCCTGGAATCGGCTCCTGGATCCGTAGGTAGAAGTGAGCCGTTTAGCTCTCCCCCACACCCCCCCCAAAAAAAAACCCATCCAAAATTCCGTCCATGGGTTGAGGGAATTCCTCAAAATTTCCTCAGAATTCCTCCCTTGAGGGAGGGAAGGCAGGGATTCTTCCCGGCTGCTCCGGTGGGTGCCGGTGGTTTGGCACCGCCGTGGGATCCTCCTGGAGCCGCAGCCCACATCCCAAGGTTTTAATGCGCAACAATTTTGCGCACAATTGGGGAAAAGGCTCATAATTATATAAAATTTTATATATATAAAAAAATACAGAATATATCTAATTATAATTCCTAATTTTCGTCGCTTCGTTCCATCCCAATGGGAGCATTCGCCTCCAGGCCTCGTTCCTGCAGCTGGGACACAAACACAGACAAGGCACAATTTGCTGCCACGGAATATTTTCAGCAGGTCATCCACGGCTCCAGAATTCCTGCTTTCCCGCCAGAGGTGGAAAAGCTGTTTTTCCCCTCGCATCCAATTTATTTCTTCGGGATTCAGACCAAGCCGAGCGCTCTCCGCCTGGGGACAGCGTGAGTGTCACTGGCTTCACTCCGGATGGGGATACTGGGGTCGTTTTTTCCTTCTCCTCACACCCCTTTGGTTTTTTCCGGATTTTGTGGATTTAGCTCCAAGGCACAGGTGCAGAAAGTCCTCACTGCCCATCCAATTTGGAATTTTGGCTCTCCAGTAGAGCGGGGAAAATGGTGAGGATGCTGCACTCATCCAAGGGGGCTCATTAGCATGGGCTCCCTGCCATCCCAAAGAGCCTGGATTTATCCTGGATCCAAGCTGGAGCTGGCTCAGTTCTGCCCATGCCATGCTGGGCCTGGCCTAACGAGCCTGGGCAGCGCTCACTCCGTGTGGAGCCAGCCCCGCTCTGCAATTCCCAGGAATCCCGTCCCAGTGGAAATTCACTGGGACGGCATTTTTAATATGCAACCAAGGCGCTCGGAGTTTGGGCACTGATTAAATAAGAAGTGCAGCAGGAAAATCGAGTTGCTCCTACCGACCTGGAGCTCCAGGAGCCCTCCTGGGATACGGATCTGGGCGTGTGGGGAGGAGCAGCACCTCCAGCAGAGCTCTGATCCTCGGAAAATGGGAAGAAGTCTTGCAGAAGGGCTTTCTTTCTTCTGGAACACCTGAGCAGAGCCGGATTGATGAGGGAATGACATTTCTCACTTGGGTGCAGTAGCCAGAGGGATCCACGTGGGATGGACAGGATCCTGCGTGTGATGGGGAGTTTTTAATGAATTCCTGGTTGGCCTTCCCGACTAAATCTCCTGCATCCTGTTTGATTTTAATTCCAGATCTCAAGCAGAGCTTAGTCCAAGGTAATCAGAGAAAAAAAAAAAAAAAAATCTGGGATGTGGAATTAAGTGGGAGCTGCCCTCACATCTCCAGGCTTCAGTGGAGCCCCTCTGCTTTTTTACCACGAGCTGGGCAGATTTATTCTTGTTTTATCGGGACTGATTCTCCCAGAGCCCTTGGCCACAAGCAGAGAGTTTAATTATAATAAACTCCCCCCGGAACATCCCTACTCCGAGTGCCTTTGGAATTAGGGGAGCCAGGGAAGCAGCTGCTCGTAAATCAGAGGGAGAAGCTGCTGGGCCACCCCTCGTTTTCCCAGTCCAAGCATTGACCTGTGGGATTTGGCACTTTTGGGAAGGTCCTGATTCCAAGATCCCTAAATCCATGCTTTTAGACGTAACAACAAACAGCCTGGGGTAAAAGAGCTGGATGACCCCATCTGAAGTGATTTATTAACAGAAATCCTTCCTCTGGAATTTCTTTAAACTCTGCCTGGCTTTTTCTGCTGCCAAATTCACTTTGTGCTGTTGAAAATTAATTTTAATTTCTTTTTCCCCCTTATCAGGATTGTTATTTTCCACTTGGCAAATCCTGAGGTTTATCCGTTACTCCTAATGGAGCCCAAAATTATGATGGGGCTGTTTATTTATCTCAGATGTTCATCCTGATTTAAAAAATCAGCTCATTCCTTGGATCTGGATGATTTTGGGGAATATTAACGTGGAGCTGATGGGTTGGTTGAGCTGCCCAAGTCCCAGAGCTCTTCCCTGCTGTCACCTTCCCTCTCCATGGAAAAGAAATCATGGAATGGTTTGGGTTGGACCTTGAAGATTATCCAACGGGTAGATGTTGGATTAAGCTGGATCAAAGTGTTCCTGGGCATCCTTCAGACTCTGGGATGATGCTGATGGAGATTATCCCATCAGTGCACACAATAATTTGTCATTGGGATTTGGGAAAATTCTCCTCCTGCTCTCCAAAAGCTCCAGATCCATACATTTTCCCTATAAAACTGGAGTTGGGATTTTCGGGCACTTGACTGCTCCAAGCCCTGGCTCCAGCCGTGCCGCCTCCCCAGCTCTTGGACCAGCCACGTTCCTGGAGTGTTTCCATGGATAAAGAGCTGACTTCCAGCACTTCCCTGTAATGTTTGTAAGGACTGATTCAAAAACACAGGGATGGACCTCAGCATTCCTTGTGGGACAGATCCCTGCCTCCAGCCTCGTGACCTGAGCAGGATCCACTGGAGGCACATCCTGTGACCAGGGATTTTCCGGGAGCAGGATCTGGGCTTTAAACCACTTCCCTTCCCTCCATCCATAAATGATCCCACTCCTTTTATCCATATTATCCCTCGTGGAGGGCTTTGCTCTTGGCACCCCACTCCATAAGGATTTCCCTCCCAAACAACCCCGGAGCAAAGGGATGAAGCCCTAAAACTGTGTCCCTGCTCCAATTTCCCTCTCCCCTGGAAAATTTTGGGAAGCCTGAGGAAGGCCGTGCCCAGAGCTGCCTGTGGTGTCCAGGACTGTTGGTGTTGGCTGTTTCTCATCCCAAGGAATCTCTGGAAAGGAGGGCAGAGCCTGGAGCACCCAAAGGAAACCTCAGCAGCCGAACTGACTTCCCAGCCCATGGAATTCATGCAGGAATCGCAGCAGGCTCTGCAGGGTGATTTGCAAGGCCAGGATGATCCATGAGAAATTAAATTCCCAGGATTTTTCCGGAGCAGCGGCTGGGGTTCATCCTGCACCTTTGGAAGGTTACCAAATTCATAAAGGAGATCTATCGGAGGGATTCTTCCCGTGCCCCTTCCTCTGGATCATTTCCCCCATTCCGTTTCCTCACATCTGAGGAAATCTCGATTTTGTGGAAGCTCCAAGGAATCCTTCATCCCAAAACATCCAGGAGAAGCGCAGAACCAAGGGCAGGGAGGGATTGGGAGCACAGAGAGGGGCTCTCCCTGCTGGAGCTGCATCCCAGGGATTGTGAGGGATCCCGGTGTCCCATCCGTGGGGGAGCTCTGGATTCTCCTGGATCCCTGCGATGCTGCCGGGGCACTCCGGACAGAGCTCCTGCAAGGCAAGGGACGCTCTAATCCTCCCTGCAGGGATTTCCTGGCACAAGGGTCATTTCCCTGGGTGGGAAGAGAGTAATTAATCCATGGAGAGCGCACGGGTCCGTTTAGTCCTTTAAGGAATGAGTCACGGAGCGGGAATTGCTCCGTATCCCACGCAGAGCCTCATCCTCACCATCCCACAGCCATCCTGGGCCCTGGTCCTTAATCAAAGAGCCCAAAAAGCTGGACTCACGTCTCATGAATTCCCTTTGATCCTCAACAACTGGATTCAGGCTCTTTCAGCCTAAGTTTGGCTGATTTTTATTCCTCTTTCTCCTCGGAAAATCCTTTTTAGCCGAAATTTTTTCCCGCTTGCAAAGGGTCCCATTATAGCGCCGCGGGCAGGGGGAGATTAACGTCAGCTCCCATTTCTGCATCCCTATGGATCAGGAGAGCCCTTTGTAATTCCCTCTTCTTTTGAGGGGAGTGGGAATAAAAGTTTGCTATTCCAAAAAAAAAAAAAAAAAAAATCCTCCACTGTCGCTTCCCGGGTTATGGCTTTTAGGGAAATCCCCTTTTCCATAAAAAGTGATTTATTTTCCTTGGCCTGTTGCGAGGCAGCTCGAGTGGGTGATCCCTGCCAGACTCATGGAATGATTCCCAAAGCTGACAGAGGACTTTATATTGTGGTTATAAAGGCAGGGGTTTCGGGATTTGCTGGAAAAGCAAACCGTTCCCGAGGCTGGGAGGAAGCTCTCCAGCAGGACCCACGTGCAAGCAATGAGGAGAGGAATGCTCTTGGAAAAGGCGGCTTGGAGGATGTCCTTTGGCATCCTTTGGGTGGCCTGGGAAGGGTGGGAAGCTCTTGGGAAGCGCCGGGTGTGGAGCTCTGGCTCTGCTCCGGCTGGGAAAGGGAATATTTGTGGTGAGGTGCCGGGACACTCCGGCTCCTTCCCACCCCTCTGGATGCTGCTGGAGGGAAACATCCAGCTTCTGATTTCCCTTTGGAATGGGAACCTGCAGTGGGACAACTCTCCTGTAAGTCCTCCACTTGGGAAAACCCTGCTGGCTCCCCGCTCCCACTCCAGATCTGCCTGCGTACCAATTCCCGGGATGATCCCAGCTGGAAAATTGCTGCCAGCACCTCCTGTTTTCCCATCCCTCTGGATGCTGCTGGAGGAAAACATCCAGCTCCCCATTTCCCTCTGAGCCAATGTTCCAATGGACTGGGAATGTGCAGTCCTGCAAATCCTCCACTTGGGAAAACCCTGCTGGCTCCCCGCTCCCACTCCAGATCTGCCTCCGTACCAATTCCTGGGATGATCCCAGCTGGAAAGCACCTCCTGTTTTCCCTCTGGACTTGTTCTGTTTTGCTTTCTGCATCCAGCATTGATTTCTGTGGGAATTCCAGCTCGGTGTCTCTCCCTTTGCTGCAGGGATGATCCCAGAGACCACCAACAACAGGCTCGAAGAAATCCAAGGAGGAAAGAACATCCCGAATCCAAGGAATGGCCTGGAAATTGGGATGTTGGTCTGACTGAGCTCAGCTGGGTGAGTTCCTGTCTCCTCATCTCCTTCAGGATCCTGTGCGGAGCTGGGAGCAATCAGCGGATGCCTGGAGCAGGACGATGCGGAATCGGGACAATCCCACGGGCCTGGAATTTTGGGATCCATGGGAACAGCAGCAATTAAGAGATGCCAGGAAGGAAACCTGGCTTGGATAAAGCCTGAATTAAAATAACAAGGAGGGAACTCTGCTGGTGATGCCCTGAATTTTCTTTTCCTCTCCCTGGATCCTGGATTCCCATCTCCCACAGGGCAATGGCATTTTTTGGTTCCCTTTTTTCCCTGTTTACGGAGAGTCTTTCCTTCCCTGTGGTTCTTGGCTGGTGACTGGAGGATCAGGGCTGAAAAATCTCATGGATTTGGAGGTGGGTTGGGAAAAGGTGATCCAGAGAGGGAAGGAGAAAGAAGAGAAGGAGGAGGAGGAAGAGGAGGAGAAAGAAGAGAAGGAGGAGGAGAAGGAGAAGGAGAAGGAGAAGGAGAAGGAGAAGGAGAAGGAGAAGGAGAAGGAGAAGGAGAAGGAGAAGGAGAAGGAGAAGGAGAAGGAGAAGGAGAAGGAGAAGGAGAAGGAGAAGAAGGAGAAGGAGAAGGAGAAGGAGAAGGAGAAGGAGAAGGAGAAGGAGAAGGAGAAGGAGAAGGAGAAGGAGAAGGAGAAAACTCCCAGAGATATCTGGGCATGGGATCTCCT